>NC_143555.1:140667500-140880000 GCF_054136105.1 Typopeltis vanoorti | reverse complement strand
GTGTTTGGACATCGCAGAAAGAAGAAAAGCTGCAACACCCAGAAAAGGGTATGTGTAAATTTCTCTTCCTTATGCTGCATATACTTTTTGATAAATTTACATCTACAATGCCCTAAGAATCCGTGAGTAAATAGCCAATGACATTTAAACAGGGACACTCCTAAACTGAAGCAGGCAAAATAGCCGTAATTATAATAATAAATATAAATGTTAACCAGTACTTACAAGTACTGATTAACATTTTAACATTCGTCCCAAAGTACTGATTAACAGTACTTTGGGACAAAATTATCGGAATGAAAATAATTTTGTCCTATACATTAGACATCATTGTATATGTTCTATAAAATAAGACAAAGTAAATCGTTGCATCTTCTTTATTTTCCTTTCTTTGAGTTCTGAATTCACATAAAAACTGAAACTTTTAATGTTCCATTTATTTTAAGTAAATGGAAAAATCGTTGGAGTTAGGATTTCTTATCAAAACCAAATCGCGACCAGTGCAGATTTGATTATTATTGCAGTATCATTATCAGAATTCCATGGAGTAAGATACGCCGCAGAGTCCCACTCTAATTACTACAATATATATGCTAATTAGAATATGTTTTTACTCTAATTAAATTCGATTAGATTTAATTAAATTCACACGCTATTTAATAATCACTGCTCTTCCTGGCAATTACACTCTTCAAATAAAGATTGGCTTCAAGCTCTTTTCTACAGCTTCCAGAGATGTTCTCCTGTTCTTCCGCTCTATAAATAACTTCTCTATTAATCTGCTATAATCTCACGAACTTATGTCTTGATCGTATTACTTCCACGTTAGAATTCTGTCCCCCAATTATCCAAATGAACTAGTCTAAGTACTTGATATAACTTATCTAATCATCTCTGATCTCATTCCAGAGATTCCCAATCATGAAGAAAAACGGATGATACAGTCTGCAGTAGCTCATGTATGATGTTATCAAGGCCTTACAAAGTGAAACCAAACCCATTCTGTCTACTTGTTAGCCTGTCTGATTCACCATTTTTCCTTGTGCAAATTTCAGCTAAGCTGTCATTCCTAGATTCAGAATTTCCCAGCATAGTTCCTGACAGCGCAAAGCATTCCGCAGTGCAAAATGTTGTGCTCTGGAATACAGGGTAGCCGAATGGACAACGTCTCTGCTTGGCAACCAACAGGCAGTACAGGGATCGGAAAAAAAAAACAATAACAACAACAACAACAAAAATAGAGCGTAGAAATTGCAATAAAACTTAGCAATTACTTCCAATTAATAAGCAAAAAAAATTTTTTTTCGATGAAAGCAAAGGTATATAAATAACTAAATGGGAGAAACTTAGAAAATAATACTATTTAAAAAAATAAGAATGGATAAAAAGTTGCGAGATTAAAAAAACAGATTTTCAAGGATAAAAACTCTATTTGCTTGTACTAGAAGTTGAGTATCAGCTGAAATAGGCATATAAAAAGTTCCTCTAGTCTTACTAGATTCGAATCCAGCCTTTTTTTTTTTTTTTTTTTGGCAGTCTATCATTATGAAAGCGCACCACAAGTTAGTTACACAGATATACTTATGATATATAAGGTATATATGATATATATGATATATAGATTCTGTCTAGTTAGACAGAAGAAATACAGGGATTTTTATATCTAATTTGACTACAGAAAATACAGGTAGTTTTTTTTTTCTGTATTGATTCATATATTCTGAAACTGAGTTCTAGCCGTTGAGAGTTCTAGCTTTGTTCAGTGCTTACGGAATATTTGGCAACACTTGAAAATCACGTGATCGCTAGACGCGATTTTCTGCTTCCATTTTCTTCTTTAGCTAAGACTTGTGTGGACAAAATTCAATACGATTCATCTTTCCACAGTTTATTTGGCTTTCCAATTAGAGTCTCCGTGGCTCAGTCAGTATAGACGAAGCTATTTGTTCAGAAAGACCTCGGTTCGATTCCCGTCCAAGACGTGGGTTTGCTTAAGTTTCGTGTGAAACTTAGGCAAACCTGTTCTGGGGGACGAAACAGTCTGGTATTGGGGTGGCGGATTTTTATGGGACAATATGGAACTGTAGAAGTGTGTGTTCCAACAGTTTTTTCATCTCCTAGAACAGGTTTGCCTGTTCTGGGGGACGAAAACCCCGAAAATTCTATTTGCCAGAGTTTCTGGGTGAAAAAAAATCCTACGAGACCAGCTAACTCACCTTTCATCGAAAGAAACAAAGATAAAAGTTCTTCACGTCTTGGACGGGATCGAACCCAGGTCTTGCTGACCAAAGGGCTTCGTCTATACCGACTGAGGTACGGAGACTCTAGTTAGAAACTCAAACGAAAAACCCGGATTTTTCGTCCCCCAAAATAGGTTTGCTTGTTATAAAAATCCCCCACTCCACCCCAACACCAGACTCTGAGACAAGCCGATTGAGGTTTCACACAGTCGCGTAATCATAGCGGATCCTGCACTAAGCGCGATAAAAGAGCTACGAAGAAGAAGATTTAGTTTTTCAACTGTTTTTTTTTTTCTCACTCTCTCTCTCTCTCTCTAAAGATTATTCTATCTTTATGCATTCTATTCTGTTTGCTATTCTAAATCCGTCTATTTACGGATTTAGCGGCACATTTTTTGTGGCTCTCTTCATTACTGATGTCATCAAATTTTCTTATTTCAGATACAAAGTTAAAACTGGTCTTATTACACTTTTCTGGTATACTTGTCTTGGTTACAATATTTAAATTCTTAAATATTATAACTAAGACTAAGACAATATTGCAACAGAACAGTACAGAACAATATTGTTCCATATTGGTCTGTTTAAACAACCGGAAATCTTGTTAGATATTGCTGACTACCTAGTTTTCGCTAGGTAGTCAGCAATATCTAACAAGATTTACTAGTGGCCTGAAGTCACTGTTTTTTTTCGTGATATTGAATTCTGTAAGATTAATACTTCTAGATAAGGTCAATTTTTTATTCCTTTTTAATTTAAATTAACAATTAAATTTTTTTTTTTAAATTATCAATCATGTATAATAATTCATAAAATTCAAATTGTGACCATATATGTTAGTATATTTTCTTAAAAAGACAAATAAGAATTTTATAGTTAAATACATAAACTGCTGTACGTACAGAGATCTCAAATTTCTAGTAGAGATCCATAGTTTGTATAAACTGAATAATCCTGTACAAAAAATTCGGATCATTTGTGAATGGCGTTGCCAATTTTTTTTTTTTTTTTTAAAAAAAAGAAACATATTCTAAGGTTGAAAATTGAATCCATTCCGATAATAGGGTAATCAATGCGTTTCGTGGGATAATTGTTTATATACGTCGGAAAATTAGCTTTTCTTTTATGAAAATTCTAGTTCTTAAAGTGGTAACTATTTTGCTTGTACAACAGTTGGAAAATTTACGTATAAAGCAGTGATTTCGAGTGTTGGTGACCAATTCGTACATCCTTTATTTCTTTCTTCCCTTTAGCATGAATTGACTATTCTTGGCACATTGCCAACCTCGGTTCTATGAAGTGTGCGCTTACAATAAACAACACGACTACGACAACACTAACAAAAAAAGTTATATTTTAGCATTCCGAAGTGATAAAGTTGAGTTAGGTTGGTTGAACATAAGCAATAAGACCAGGCATAGTATATTTTGCCTGCGCGAGATGAAAAACCTGAGTTTCCGGGAAGGTAAGCAATGCGACATCCATATGAGACCAACTAACTCTACTCATCTTTAGTGAAAAAAAAAGCAAGTATAATGGTTTCTTGCATCCCAGAAGTGATTCGAACCTGGTTCTTTCCCATCAAAGGGCAAATTGCAACGACTAAAATTGCGATACCAAGCTGCTAAGGAAATTATTTAATGTCTATTCGTTGCCAACAAATCCCCTTCACCGCCTAAATTCGGCTACCTGCTTTCTCGTTCGTTAAATAAATTAAATTTTCCTTAAATTAGTCCACTGTCGCTTTCCAAGTCATAGTGACGACAGAATTCATTATAGAAATGTAAATCACGCGGTGTTAGAGTAATCCTTGGAATATGACTTCTCCTTGTAATGCTAATCGAGTTTTACAATGTGTATGTCTTGTACTTCTTATCTATTGAACTAGGAACGCCCAACGAGCTCTACGAGAATTCTGCTTCCTCTCCTCCGTCGTTTCTCAGTGCATCTTCGGCAAAGTTATCAATTGAGTTTTAATTAAAGTTTGCGCTATTCAGGCCATTGATGAAGAGCAGGATTTCATTCTTCGAGAAAGATGCACAAAAGAATTTAGCTTTTACTACCCGCATGGCGGAAATTTACACTCAAAGTTTATGCTGCGTGTATATAACTTTAATTTTTTAATTTCATACAGAGGAAAGGGTTAAAAGAACTTGGAAAAACTTCCATGTTTGGTCTCTCGAACAGGGTTTCTGGACTATATAAAAAATAAGAATACCAAAAATAAATGAAATAATAAAAAGTATGAAAATTCCTTAGTATCTTTTTTTTTTTTTTTTTTGAAGAATTCCCGCCCTTGGTGGGCTAAGGAATTTTGAAATAAAATATTTAAGCAGTTGAATGCTTGAAATCCGATGCGAAGATGGAAGGTTTTTTTTTCTTCTCGAGTTCTTCATCCCACAAAACAGACAAACCGACCAGAAGAACACACACACACACACAAAGATGGCAGACAATGCAGATAGGATTAACCGTCTTATTATAAGCAGTAAGCAAGTTTTTTCTGAGATGAGTTCTTTGGACATGACAGGTCGTTGAAATGGAAGATGATGATGATGTTAATAATGACGACATCATTTTGACATAATCACACCCACTTGTAGTCTTTTCCGAGTGATATCTGACTAAACAGGAACTTAATGTTTCTTTCAAAACATTGAGAAAGAACTTTTTCCGGCTTGGTTATCCGAGTAGGTAATGTACCAGCCAACAGTCGTGAGCTTGGATGGATGGAAACTTTTCATCACTAGGTGTTAGATTACTTTCTTGTTTACTGAAAGCCTGGAATGGCTTGGAAAAACTTCCATGTTTGGTCTCTAGAACAGGGTTTCTGGACTATATAAGAAATAAGAATACAAAAAATAAATGAAATAATAAAAATTACTTAGCCCGCCCTCGGTGTTGATATACTATAGACTTTGGAGTGTGAGAGAGACATATAAAAAAAAATTCCGGGTAAGTTAATTTTTGATTTAATCCAGAAAATTTTGTTCCATTGATTTTTGATTCAACTATTACATTCTTTGGCATACATTAATCGATAGCATGCGTTTCATTTTTCTGTAAGAAACTGAATAATACTTGGACACCATCTTGCATGACATGGTAGAGAAGACCGTTGCCTTATCAGTATTCTGTAACCATTCAAACGCAATCCTGCTTTGAATTAGAAAATCTTTTCTTGTCAGTTTTCAACAGGTGGGAAATTGTTGAAAAAACAGAGTTAGATCCATAACCATGAGATTGGTTACGGAATTAACTGTGTTTATACGTTCCTTCTGCCCAGAAGCTAGTTCGATGCTATTATTACAAGAATCATTATTCGCGATGATAATGCAGCTAACTGAATATATCACTTAAATATAGTTATGTTTTCTGATTTTATTAATTATTTTTAACATTATGATCACTTTCGTAATTTTTTCCCCCCTCAGTGTATTCAGCTTCAAAAATGCTTTAGCTGATTATGATTTTATTTTTTCTAAATAGCGACATACTTATTAAATACTGGAAGCTGTGAGCCCATTATTTTTAGTCTGATGACGAGTAGACATAACATCGATCCAAATAACAACAGCAATCTCAGTGACATAGCTCGTAATGCTGGTTGTGAAGGACCCTTGAATGAAGTCCACCACCTCTGAAGACGAAGTACTTTTGATATCTTGAGCTGAAAACAAAAGCATTATTAGAAATACTAAAATAACTTAATACTTATCAATGGCATTTAAATTGAGAAGACAGAATACTCCATAACATATACAATAAATTACATTTGCAATAAATGTTTCAATTTTAATCAAAATATTTTCAATTAAAAAAAAAACGATATTTAATCAAAAAGTTTTGGAAATGGTCATAAGACAATCGTTAACGAAATTCATCGCAAGGTGGCAGTGTTATAGTCTGTCGGGTTATCTGCAACAAATGTGTCATTCTAACATCATTCAATAGTCAGTAAATAAAAATAAAAACGTATGTATAAATGCTGCTTCAAAGTTTACAAAGTGCTACCGAAACCACTGACACAGAATAAAATATTCTGTAAAAGAAACCACAAGCGACACTGAAGTGTTCGAATTGTTGCGGAGTTCAAAAGTGGAATGACCTTAGGGTGTCCACAAAAAGAGCAAAGGATGAAAATGTGCCGGAAATCAGAACTGATTCACAATAACAGACGTCTACTCCAAGGCAGAAGGGTTGCTTTATTTATAGACTGAGTACTACCATTCTACCATTGCTGCCTTGATCGCAATGTAGTCGGTTGGGAAAGAAAAAATGATATCTGTATGGTTTGATTTGAAAAACTGTTAATATTCAAATCGGAAAACTGGAATCGAGTAAACTGAGTTAATTACATTTGCTAATTACCCAATCAAAGGAATGTTAATTAAGTTAATTCATGGAATGTACGCGAACCAGCATTCAATCTCTTCTATTAAACTGAACAGCTTTCAGTAGATGAGTTTCTGTTAGCCTCTAATCTCGCATAAAAATAATCGAAATGCAATAGTTCACCGATATAAAAAGTGGTTTAATAAATCTATTTATTGACGAGAAAACTTTTAAAAAAACATCTTAGTTATTGGGAAATTATAGAGTGAAGACGAATTCGATTATACGTTCGGCCTTACGAGTCCCATAAACGCATTAGTAGTAAATGAATTAATATTTAATGTGTTGGGACTTCTTTTTTTTTTCTTTCAAATTTCCAATAAATTAACTGAACGGAATCAGCTGTTGTCTGAAGGCTGATCAGCGCGATGTACAGAACAGGCTTACAGCAGCTATCATCCGCGTCAAGGTCTGCACCACCTGCGATCTCACGTAATATGTAGAATGATGTGATAATAAGGAAGATAAAATAGGGCGGTATTAGTACCTAAGAGGACAGAATTTATGGCAATAATGAAAGTTCGGTGGAAAGCTTGGGTGGAGGACAATTCCAACGGGACCAGAACTATTAACAATATACTCGCTTGTATCGTGTTGTAGTGGATGAAGGTAAATAATATATAGACCTAATATGCCATTTTCCTAAAACTTTTTTTTTGTTACAATCCAATTTTAATGTCAGCTAAAATTATTAATTATTTGCCGCTATAATTATAAAAAATAACATTTCGAGATACTGCTATATATGATTTCAAAATGTTTTGGCTTTTTTTTTTCCCCCTGAAACAAACTGAAGCCTGACTGAAATAAAAACTGAGATAGCTCGACAAATTTTGGTACTTGCCTACGTACAAAAAATCTAACAGCTACTTACATGTTTTGCAATACGAACTTAAAATGGTGTTAGAAGATTTATTTATGTTTTTATGGATTTTATCTATGTCGCGGATTAAATGAAACTGTAACAGACTGATGAAATAAAATGCATGAATCCAAATGCATTTTTATGACCTAAAGGGAATGTGTGAAACACTAACCTTAAGTTTTTTTGCTTTGCTTTTGTCATTATTATCAGAAGGTTGGCGCTTTGCAAGCCGTGTGCATACATAAAAACATACGAGTATGTGGCAGACAACCACCACCACCATACCACCATCTTGTGTTCCTAATCCTAAGCAGAATTACTGTGAGAAATCACCAAGTTATACAGTCAGTTATTTTGATGTGCGAAGTAAAAACTGAGTTCCTTCTCGAAGGGGAAAAATAATACTTAAACGAGCCTGAGATTTGAAAAATGTGACAGAAAAAGTTCCTCTGGTTGTTAACCGGAATCAAACCTATAAGGCCATTCCTCTATCGCGACCTATCGTAATATACGATACGTAAGAGGCCACACAGCACCTGACTATTATTTATTTTAATTAGAATTTCTAAGTTTCATTTTCCTATCAGAGAATCTCTAAAGAATACAAATATACAGAAAGGGAAAAGATTCAGAAGAATACCGATATAAACACTACATATGTAGTAAATGTCATTATAATAAAAAAACACTACAGTTTTGTTAAATTGCTCGAGTATGATAAATCAGTAATTCTGATTTATATTCAGAAAGCAAGCATTGAGCATAATTTTCGTTGATTCCAATATATATAAATATATTTCTTGCAGTTTTGAAACACCCATAATGTAGATAACGTCAGAAATTTTACATCATTGTTCCCCTAGCAGTTTATCCGGTTGTGGGATGGAAAAAAACCGGGAAACTCGGGTTTTTCATCCGGCAACCAGAAAATCCCTTCAGTATTTATGAAAATGGCTAACTTACCTTCCACTAAAAAAGCCCTGATAAAGGTTCTTCGCGTTCTAAACGGGATTCTAACTCGGGGAAAATGCATTCGAGTATTATTATTACGTGACACCTCCAGGGAGTCCAAAGAGTTATCGAGGGAGGGCACCTATTCTACAACTCTCTGTCTCCACCAACCGCAACTACCATCATCATCATCTACACCAACGCCATCCCACTAGATTTTCAGACAATCACAAACATATCTATGCCCACGACGGGATTCGAACCCGCGGCTGGAGAGCAGATATGCTAACCACTCGGCCAACCAGGCGGGAGTATGTAAATCATTAAGAAAACCGAATATTGGGCATATCTATTTTTGTTATTTAGACTCAATGACGTCTTACGGATAATTTCTGATGAGGTTTACTGATATAACAATTTTAATAAGTTGAAAAAGAACTGCATGCTATCGACTGCTGTATGAGTTCAGTGACAAATACGCTAAACAAATTATGCTAGTGGTTCCCAAACTTATTTTGTTCATTACTAAAAATTCTGAAATTCGCATATTGAATCTCAAGGTTTGTGTTGCAGCTCAAATAATACAGGCAGCTGCTCACATCAAAAATCTTCGGTAATTTTATATCACAACATTTAAAATATTTCAATTTTTTCCATTTTTTAAGAAAAAAAATTCATTGTTAAACCAACAACAACAACAAAAAAAGTCGCATATACTAATCTAAAACTAAATTTTAGCTCGCCTGATTATTTTAAGAATTCATGACTGCGCCCGTAATCAAGCTATGGAAGTCAAGCTTTTCTTAGACAATCTCTAAAATGATATCCAACACTATATCGTATCGATTTTTTTGCAAACATATATGAAATAAAAGATATAATACTCTCCTCTTCGTCTACTATATAATCTTTTATTATGTACACAACATGACGCCGTTACTTATTGCGATAGGCTGCCAAATACTTCGAATCTTTTAGATTACCTGGACGTAATATGTTAGGGCGTTAGTTGCCAAACGTCTCATAAAAACACAAACACACAAACTTCGCGCTAATGAGAAACTCAAGCGTCATCTCGCTGGCAGCACACAGCGCAATGGAATCTGATGGTGATCGAGACAGCGCAGAACTTTTATATTCTATTTTTATATTATAGCTACACTAAGCCGACACACTAAAACTGCCTCGCTCTATCTTACAAAGAGTTCTCTCCGTGATGAAATCGATGTTCAACTTTTAATTCTAAAAGCAAACACGACTATAATTAGTTACAGATATTGTGTGAAATTTAATTACTGGATTTAACAAACTAAATTTTATCATGTCAGTTCACTGGAGGAGGACGAAAAAAAAAAGTTGTGATTTATCTTTTTTGTTGTTGTTGTGTGGCCTTCCGAAACTTAAAAATGCTACCGAACATAATTCTGTTATAAAGTAATTCAATTCGTTATAGGAACTGGTAGTAAAACGACATTGCTACGGGGGAAAAGATAATTCAAGTGATTGCGACTTGGATGCAAGACGGTTGTGCAATCCTCTACCTAATGATAAAATTACTTCGTTGGTGCATCCTTGAGCAACAATTTTTTTTTTTTTAAAACTTGCAATAATAATTTTCAGACTCAAAACTTTAGAGACATGATGAGCGAAATTGGCAAGTGAGAAAAAGAGAGAAAAAAACGTACTTCTTAATGAACCAATAAATTTTATTTTTTAATTTCTTACCTTTTGTACGACACATACTTCATATACACCACATATTCCAACTACAGTAATTCCTTGTTCTTTACATAACGTCGCAAAACCTGTCATCACAATTGAACGAAGAAGACTCCAGTAATCTGTTAAAATACAAATGAGTTTAAGTTACAAATTAAATCTAGATTGTAGAAAAGTGATAATAGACTTTGTCTTCACTCTATTCGTGCTTTCCAAATAATACTTTAATTATATATTACACACTAATTATATATAAGAGAAACACAAGCGAAATGCATGTACGCCATAACGCAGACGAAAAGATTAAATTATTTTCGCTTGCATCGAATTGTCTTCCGGTGGCAGTAAAAGGAAACCGCTAATCAGAATACTGAAAAATATGAGACCCAGGAGCAAGAATTGTAAGTTTAAATCATTAAAAATTCAAAACGTAAATTATCTCGTGATTAGAGGGTTACGAAAGTTTAAAAACGAAACAGAAAAGCTTGGGAATTTTGAAATGTATCAAGTAACTTGAAAGAAAAATAAAATTGGACACTGAAATTTTACTTTAATTAAAACCAGAAATCATGTAACTTTACTGAAGTAAGTTCATATTATTTCATATAGATGAAATAAATTTCATATATTGCATGAATTATATTATATTAAAATATATTATAGGAATTATATAAGAATAAATTCGCAAATTATAGAAATTAAAGGATCATTATCAACAACAGCAAACAACCACTTGTAATTCTAGTATTTTTATTTTTTTTCGCCCTAAATTTTCTCTTGGTCCCTTCACCTTCTATAAATTCTTCTTAGTAAAATTGATTCTTATTATATGTCCAAACAACTTCAAGAGGGAGTTCACTAGCATTTCTTCAACATGTTCGTTCAACATTCCAAATATTCACATTTCTTATTCTATCTTTCCTTGCTTTGTCCTCGAAACTTCCACTTCCACTGCTTATATTTTACTTATGTTTCTTTTTACTTCTTATGTTTCTGCTGTATAAGATAAAATGGGCTGAAAGTAACTTCTGTTAATCAAAAGCTTACATTTCAGTGGCACTTCATTATCCTAAAGTGCCACTTACATTGTAAAAAGATTTGCCCAGTGAAATCCTTCTCACTATCTCCTGATCTAAACTTTCATAACTAGATTTACACTTCTCAAATATCTGAAGTTTTCACTGCTCTTCAAGACTTGCCCATTAAGTTTAACATCGTTAACTTGTATTTACTCTCGATGTAAAACCATGCTTGCACTCTTCTTGCTATCAATATGGAACCCATAATTCTGTGTGCCACACTGTTCTATTTGTCCAGCTTCTTCTATTCTTCTGTATGCATCCAGCCCACTACATCATCTACCCCCCCCCACACACACACAGACACTGGGACACTATTCATCGCTCTTCAAGTGTAAACCATTCTGAATGACCAAATTTAGTCTTCACGCAGCTCTTTATATTTAATATATATGTTGATGATTATAACTATTCTTCTTTTCTTACACCTATATTTTCCAAACTTTTCCAGACTCCCTCCTTTTTGTGAGCTTTTTCCCATTTCTCGCTCTCCATTATTTCCCATACAGCAAAAATCAAATCAACAATGTTCATCCTTTGGTAAAGCCACTGCTTTCTTAAAACATTTCTCTGTTTTATCCCTTATTCTTGTTGCCATTATCCTTTCACAAATCTTTGCGCAGTAATAGAATAATGTTATTTCTGTATACAAGTGCGGCAATAATCTCATTATTCTGATAACTTCAATACTGGACTATCATAAGCTCTGATCAGTTCAACAGGCAAATCATCTATCCCATGAAATTTTAACTTCATCCAGACCTACTTCTCTCTCTCTCTCTCTCTTATATCATGCATTGAAGTGATAACCTTCTCCATCATTTATCAAAAGAAAGAGCATTAGAATCATCATATCAGAATGGTAAAAGCACACAATTGTTTACTGCAATCCACCAACGAAAGGCAAAATGCCTATAAGTGAGCTAAGGAATGGATAAGTCTGTAACACTGTTCTAGATGGACGGACACATTAAGACAGATAGATAGAGAGAGAGAGATCAAAGATGTTTCTTTCCCACTTAATATTTACAGTAATCTAACCAGCAGTAATAGAGTCACGACATGAAATAAAAACTACCCACCTCGTAAGGACATAACGTTGATTTAATCTAGTTAATTGATAACCGTGAACTGTTTAGTTCAAGTAATATGCTTTCTTAATTATATTATCCAGCTACTATTAAAGTTCACCAAAATCCATCTAATGGTTTAAGCCGTTATGTTAGAAAGGAGTGCACGTAAGGAGTGAAATTTTGTTAAATAATATCAAAAACGATTGTCTCCATAAACCAGTGCCAACATAGAACCAGCTGTATTAGATTAGCTAGTGTGATAGCAGAAACTTGCACTAATTAGAATGGCTCTTCACTAAAAGATAATCCAAACAGAATAATAATATTATTTCGCATCCCAAAATCTCGCTCCAGCTTTGCTCTATATCATGCTATGGTTGCTAATGGCAACAGAATATATTTAATGCTAAGAGACGATTATTCTTGAATCAGTGGTTCAAGAATGTATTAGCAGATACGGTATAATTAAATTCTTCGCTCTTGCAACCTAACCACATTAGGTTAGGTTGCAAGAGCGAAACTAAGTTTTAGTTTTAGTTTTCGGAAATAAAGCAAAATCTGTTTTAGTTTTCGCTCTTGCGAAAACTAAAACAGATTGCTTTATTACCGGTTTTCTTCTGGTTAAATGCATCGTATTTCACTTGCTTCGATCCTTTTCGGACGAGCAAAAGTAAAAAGATTTCGACATGAACTATTCATTTTCCAACAATTTGTTTCGCATTCTTTTAATAACGAGCAATTAAAAATAATTTAGAGCTCGAGAGGCACTGTTAGGCTACAAATCAGTCAATGAACGAATCATAGTAGCAAGATTGCAGGCAAAACCATTCAACATATCAACAGTCCAGATATATGCATCCACATCTTACAGCACAGATGAGGATATTGATTTATTATACAAAGATCTGACAGAGAAATAGAAACAATACCAAAGCAAGATGTGCTAATTATTGAAGAAGATTGGAATGCCAAAGGTGGAATAGATAATGATAGTTGGGAAAGAGTCATGGGAAAATATGGATTCGGAGAAAGAAATGAACGAGGAGAAAAATTGTTAGAATTTGCTGTGGACCACGAGATGATGATCTGTAACACAAGATTCCAACAAAAGGAGTGTAGAAAATGGACGTGGCGATAAAATGATGGAAAAACCAAAAACATGATTGATATGATTATGATTAAAAGAAGAAGGATAACATCAGTACAGCAATTTCGAACTTTTCAAGGAGCGGATATAGACTCAGACTATAGTTTAGTGATTGCAAACATCAAGATGAAATTAAAAAAGGAATATAAACCCCCAACACCAGAATAGAAGAGATACAGCACGAATAAGAAGTGAAGCAGAAATAGAAATAAGGTACAGAACAGTGTTAGAAGAAAAACTTGTGTGGAGAAAGAAAAAAACTCGAATTTAAGAGTGAAAAGAATAATGAAGGCGATAGAAAATGCAGCTGAAGAAACAGTACCAGAAGAAGAGAAGATCAAGAAGAAATGGATTACATAAGAAACACTGAAGTTAGTACAGGAGAAAAGAATGTTGAAGATAAGAAGGGATACATCAGAACAAATAGAAGAGCAATACAGAAGAAAGTGTAATGAGGTGAAAAAAGCAGTCAGAATGGATAAGATGAAATGGTTAGAAGCCCAGTGCAACAATATAGAACAGTACTATGGAGAGCATAAAACAAGGGAGGTATACAAAATGATCAGAACCATTAATAGAAAGTGACAACCAAAACAGACCACAATTAAAGATGAAAAATGCAGAGTATTGATGAATAAAAAAAATTGTACAGCGGTGGACAAGATACTATAGTGAGTTATATGAAGAAAAACTAGATTCAGATAGCGTTGGGAAACTGACTGAAGAATTGAAGCAGATATCACCACCAGGTAATGAGCGTGATATGGACATTTTAAGGGGAGAGGTAGAAAAAGCAATAGGACTGCTAAAACACAACAAGAGTCCTGGTAATGATAACATTACTGGAGAAATGATTGAATATGGTGGTGAAAGTATGGTTACAGAAATGCACCAATTATGTAATATGGTATGGAAAGAAGGGAAAATGCCAGAGGAGTAGGTGAAATCAATATTAGTAACATTATACAAGAAAGGAAATAAGCTAGAATGTAAAAATTATAGAATAATTGCCTTGATAAGTCACCTTGGTAAAGTGATGATGATCATATTGACAGAAAGATTGAGAACACAATTGGAAGCATATATGGCAGATGAGCAAGCAGGATTTAGGAAGGATAGAACTACAATTCAACAGATTTTGACAATGAGGTTAATAGCAGAGAAAGCTAGGAGAAAAAAAAAACATATATACTTGCTTTGTTGATTTTCAGAAAGCATTTGAGAGTATTGACCAGAAAGTGACATTAGCAGTTCTGGAATCCTATGGAATTGATAAAAATCTAATAGCTATATTAAAAGATGTTTATCAGAATGCAGTTGCAGCAGTTAGAATATGTGATGATTTGGGGAAATGGTTTAAAACAAGCAGAGGTACTAGACAGAGAGACCCAATATCACCAACCATTTTCATCGCACATTTAGAAAGAGCAATAGTCAAACTGAAGGAAGATGCCAAAGGAATATCTGTACACGGAATGAGAATTAACAATATGAGATTTGCAGATGACATTGTTATTATTGAAGAAGACGAAAAAGAACTACAAAACACACTGAAACTGTTAAATGAGGAAGGGATGAGATTTAGACTTGTTATGAACTTGGAAAAAACAAAGACAATGGTATTTTGTGAGAAGAACATGAAACAAAAGATACAAGTGGATGGAACTGATATAGAAAATGTAGAACAATTCAGATATTTGGGAAGTAAACTGAGATATGACTTGGACTGTAAAAAAAGAAATAAAGATCAGGATTGCAAAGGGAAGAACAAATCTGAAGGCCATGGATAACATTGGAAAAGTAAATTGATAAGCCTGCAAGCAAAACTAAGAGTACTGGAAAACATGCATCTTCAGCGGTGTACTGTATGGATCTGAAACGTAGGTAATAAATAAGGAATCAAGAATCAATAATCCATCTAAGAATAGGATGGTACAGAAAATCACCAATGAAGAGCTTTATCAGAAGATACAACCAAAACAGAATCTAAAGCAGAAGATTATAAAACGGAAGCTGCAATTATTTGGAGTGAGGACCGGAAGATAAAGACATTTATGTTTGGTATTTTGGATGGTTTAAACAGAAGAGGTAGACCATACAGAGAATGGATAGACGATATAAAAGACTGGTTGGAATGGGTGTACAAAAATTGCGACACTGTGCACTGGACAAAGAAAGGTGGAAGAAGACAGTGAAGCAGACATCGGACATCAACTGGCAGTGAGCACATGGTTCGTAATGATGATGATGAATTAAAAATAATCCTCCATTCTGGGCAAGTATATTTCTCATTTCTTTTCTTAGTTCCATCATGTAAATACTGTTATATTTAACACAGCCATATACATTTTCGAAAATGTATTTCGCTCTTCAACCCTTGCCTCTTGCAAGGAAAAAAAAATATATATATATGTATATATCTTATTATTATTATTCCTTCCCTCCTCTTTCACCTTGCGGTGTCGAGGATTTTTCTCTATTTAACCGCTACCGTATCGAGGATAAGGTGGTTAGCCCTGTGCCTCCTGGTGTGTCCTATGTC
This sequence comes from Typopeltis vanoorti, assembly GCF_054136105.1. Lineage (NCBI taxonomy): Eukaryota > Metazoa > Arthropoda > Arachnida > Uropygi > Thelyphonidae > Typopeltis > Typopeltis vanoorti. The sequence goes on along the minus strand of NC_143555.1, from coordinate 140,863,989 downwards.
TGTAGATGTGTGTTCACGGGCCGGTTTGCCTGTTCTTGGGGACGAAAATCCCGAATTTCCGGGTGAAAAAACCCTACCTTCGTATGAGACGGGCTAATTCATCTTCGGTCGAAAGAGACCAGATAACGGTTCTTCACGTTACTGACGGGAATCGAACTCAGGTCTTTCCGACCAAAGGGCTTCGTCTATACTGACTGAGCTACGAAGGCTCAGGTCTTTCTTCCAACCTTTGTAACTGAATTTCCAGTTTTCTCTCCATGCGTGAATACTCGTAGTAAGGGATATCCTTCAACTAATAGAGGAGTTCCTCAGGATTGTTATTTCACCCACCGTCTTTCTTATATAGATAAATAACCTTCTTTCACTAGCCTTAAACCTTATCCAGTTTTGCGGATGAGAACATTCCCCGTTCTTCCTGCTCAGTGTTTAGGACACTGACTGCCATACAATTCTCCATTGAGGTCAGTACGTTCTGGTCACCATCAATGTTCCTAAACACTATTTATTTTAATTTTTCATGCAAAAAGGACATCTTCCTTTAACTTCAATAATGCTTAGTCAAGATCAGATAATCTCTTCTCGGAATGGCACTTATCCCTAACCTTTCCTGACAAAAAAAAAAAAAAAACCATCACTTTTACAGCATCTTCAAGTTTAAAATAAAAAGTGTTTCATTTTTCGCAAAAGATGCTACTTTTCATCTGCTAATTTTGCACAAATTCCAACCCTGGAACATTATCCTCATATAGGGGGATGGTGCACTAAAAACCTCTATAAACGTTGTAGGTTTTCAATGCTTTTAGAACAGGGTAATTCGATTAAATTCGATTAACACGTTCATTGCCAATCACGCGATATCGCGCGATGCGAGCCCACCAAACGGGCGATCACGCGTTATCGCGTGGACGTCGCTAACTAAATACAAAAATAAAAAAAATTTGGCCACCACACGAAATTCCAATTTTCAGCTTGGCAATGAAAGTGTTAAAAAAACTCTTTCTCTTTCCAGCCACTGTTGCACAGAGTCAGTTCTCACATTGAATCTTTTCTACAGAGATTTCCACGAGCGCTATTCAGCATAACTGGAATCCATTATGTCCATTTCCAGTTAGCCAAAATCAGTTACCAATTTCATATGGAGATGGAAGAGTTTTGTTTCCTGGGAGGCGTATTTTTCATCTAGAAAAACAGCCGGCCTGTTGACAATTGACAGCCATAATACACCATAGAGACAGGACTATTTGCTCTACCAGAGCATTAATTGGTTACAAAGAATGCACGTTACTTGGACTCAACAGATGCAAGGGGGAGAAATGGATTACGGTATTAACAGGCTGCATTGAAGATCTATAGAGATAGTAGGGCAAGGGAATTATGTTGGAAAATACTATTCTAGAAGATAACCTGAAGAAAAATCTGAACTTTAAAGACAGTATATTCTAAGCATTTAAGAATCGTCAGATAAACACTGCCAGCAGTGCAATTTATACGATCGTTGCATTTTAATCGATTCAAAATTCACTTTGAATACTCCTGCAGGGTATGTTATAATTTCTGGGAATATTAAAAATTAGCAACTGACGGGAGCATTTATCAATTCCTTCAAGTTTAAATACTAGATCAAAGTAGCATGGTGAATGACATTAACTGCTTCATTGTCTGTATTGCGATTATGCCATTTTACTTAAAAATTTCACTCAACTGAATAATCTAATTATATAAACGTTTGTTCATAGCAATCGTTTTTACTGCTAAGCATTTATGAATAGTTTCTTCTTTTATTCTCTTTTCCATTCCGATGAATCTTACTTAATCAGCGACAAAGGAAGGGATCTGGTAGAGATAGTTCGCTCAAACGAATCTCGATGTCATTGATAAACAGTGAAACGGAGTTTCATTGTTATCAGTGACACTGCCAATGGGGGGGGGGAGAGAGAGAGAGGGAGAGAGATGTAAACTTCATTCGGCGTGTTTCTAGTTTCATAACGATCAAACGGTTGGACATCTTTTCCGATTCTAAGACGCTTCTCTGTCCATGGCAAAGTAGTTCAGATGTCATGGGACATCAGTAGAAGCGCAATTTAGTTAAAACGTGGTTAAAATTCCATCAGAAAATAGCTTAACATATCAAAACACATCTTAACAACAACAACAACCACAATAATAATAAAGTATATTTGAAACATCTAACATTGATTTTCTTTTTTTGATTGCTCTTCTGACAGATGATCGACTGTATCATACAGTACATCTTTTTAATTTCACAACTGCTGAAATTCTAAAGAAATTAACGCAAGATAAATTTCTTCCATCCGACGTTAATTTACCTGCAGTTAGTTCTCCGGTTGCTGGAAATTCCAATTTCATTTTTATCCTGTAAGCAAGACAAAGGGGTTCGCGCAAGCAATTGATTATAACTGACTTTTAATAGCTTAATAATCCCCATGCTGACTTAACTAAATTTTCGGCTTAAGTGCTATTCTTTCCTCTTAAAACAAAGTACATAAAACCATCACCAAAACTAAAACCATTATCAGAGCATGCGTAATATGCTTTGTGTCATTATCCCGTGTTCCTACCTTTACTAATTGTGTTCAATAAACACTGTACTGTACTAGTAAACATATGACTGGCATATTGATTAATAACGTGTTATATTTAGAAGATATATTATTTTTATTCCTAAAAAATAATAATGAATATTTAAGAAATTTAACACGCTATTGACATCAGCCGAAGCAAGGTCATCGTATTTTGTTAGCCTTTGTGCTTTTTAGCTTTTGATTAACAAAAAGGATATCAAAGTGTAGGTTCCAAAAACGGAGGAACATTTTAAACCACAGTATATAATATACTAGGGGTGTTCAACCTGTCGATCGCGATCGACCAGTCGATTGCAGAGCAATTTTTGGTCGATCTCTTGTGTATTCCTCCTTACTTACAAATTTAATTAAAACTGAAAACATAATATTTTATTTATCATTATATTTTATTATTTTTAATTCGCTTTAAGTGTATTGCTATTGTTTATTTATTTTTCGTTAAAATTGTCAAATCAGTAATTTTCTTATAAGTCCGAGTAAATGAATTAATTTGGATCAGTGGAAGTCAAATAGCGAGCCGAGTGAATACGATTATACACAAAGTGTAAAAACTCGATTGTAGCTTCAATATTAAATATTCCAAAGCACATTACATCGATTTTTTACTTAGGTTAAGTCCCATGTAAATATTGTAAAAAAATAAACTTTGTTTGTCTCGGTATAGTTTGTATTAGATGTTTTTGTAAATAACTCTTTTGAAGCTAACTGTATATACTGCTTTAATAAGAATATGTTAGAGTGTTAAAAACAAAAGCAATGTTTTTGTCGCCGAAGCTGTACATGGCGGCATTAGAAAGATTGTTATTGAAACTTGTATGTATGAGAAAGGCTTGCAGGCTCTAAGTGTAAACATCTCCGAAGTCAGTCAGAAAGAGTTCAAACAACTTTCCGATGGCCGGCAACTTACAATCAAAAGAAAGCAGAGGAGAACAAAAGGCGTGCCGAACTTGAAACTTAAGATGAAGGATTCATACCGATTCCTTGGGGGTTGCCAAACTTCATGCGAGGTCTCAGAAGAGGCCTAATATAAAGGGACTGAAGCAAGCAGAAGGGATCCCGGTTCCAGAATTGCTGTCAGAGAGGAGGCCGCCCGGTCTAGAGTCGCCATCAGAGAGACTGCCCTAATCCACGTTGCTTGAGAGAGGAGTTTCCCGCTTCCAGAAAGGAGCCTCTCGGTTCGAGACGTCGCTAGAGAGAGACTACTTCTAGGCTGCAGACAAGGTTTCAAATTGCCGAAAGGAAGAGTTCCAATTGCCGGAGAAAAGTTTCCAGGCCAGGTTAATGTCAGACATTCACCAGTGTGTTGCATTTTCATTACAATTTGATGAATCAAACGACTTCACTGATATTGCTCAGTTAAAGGTATTTCAAGATTATTCAAGTAAAGAAGAACTTTTGAAAATTATACCATTATTGGGAAGGACTAGGGGAGAAGACATTTTTTTTCGGCATTTGATGAATTTGTGAAACAACACAAACTTCCGCTTTTTAAACTTGTGTCTATATTACTACTGATGGTGCTCTTGCAATGATAGGTAATAAATCAGGCTTCATTTCCTTATGTAAAAACGATAACAAATATCCAGATTTTTTAACGTACCACTGTATTATTCACCAACAAGTACTGTGTAGTAAAAGATTAAACACAAAAGATGTTTTGGATATTACATTTAAAATTGTAAATTCTGTTCGAGGAAAAGCCCTGGAACGGCGGTTATTTAAATTACAGGTAGATGATGATAGGGAATTTCTGTTGTACAATAATGTTCGTTGGCTCAGCAGAAGTCAATTTTTAGAACGATTTCTTGTATTAATTAACGATATAAAAATTTTCTTGATGAAAAAGGAGATATTTATCCACAATTGAGTGATAAAAGATGGTTGTTACACTTATCATTTTTAGTAGATTTCTGTACGAAATTAAGCAATTTAAATTTAGAGTTACAAGGTAGAGATAAAAATTTAATTAACATGTTAAGTTCAATAAAAACTTTCCAACAATACTTACTTTTATTAAAGAAAAATATAAATGACTGCGAATTTAGACATCTCCCATATTTATTAAAATGTTTTGAACAAAATCAAGAAATGCTTCGCTATGATTTAAAAGAATTTATTCGTGAAATAGAATTAGTTGAGGAAGAAATAAATTCAAGATTTAAAGATTTCAATAAAACTGAAATGATTGTATCTTTTATCAATAATCCATTTCAAGAAAACTTGAACATCACAGAAATTTCAAATAAAATTAGTCGGCTGTTTGATATAAACCAAGCTGAAGTAGAACTTGAGATAGCAAACATTCAGAATAGTTTACATTTAAAATCAATAAACAATGAAGTCATTTGGAAGTATGCAAATGAAAAATTCCCAATATTAGCTGATATTGCGCGAAAAATTCTATCGTGTTTCGGATCGACATACTTGTCAGAATCTGCTTTTTCAAATATGACCGTCATAAAAAATCAATTAAGAAACCAAAATACAAATGATCATTTGGATGATTGCGATTGGCAAGTTTTTCATATCAACTTGACTATGAAAATATTGCGAGGTCCAAACAATGCTAAATTTCACATTAATTTTTTTTTTTTTAATCAACCAGCATTTCCTGTAACTTGTGAGTTTGTAATCAATCTGTTGTTTTTTCTAACTTCGGTTTTCCACAATAGAGAAATAAATATTTTATTCCAATATACTTTTTTTTTTTTGTATTAAAATATTTGTTGTATTAAAATAATTAAAAGTAATAAATAAATTTTTAAATACACAAATAAAGTTTTTAGTTATGTATTTTTTTTTTTTTGGTTCTTTATTTGTGCGTAGTCAGATATCAGGTTGGGGAACGTGATCTATATAAGAGAGTAGATCGCCGAATAACATTTTATAGAAAAGTAGCTCGCGTAGTAAAAAAGGTTGAACACCACTGTAATATGCGATGGTGATATGAAAAGTTCTCGGCCTAGACCATAGATGACAAGAGATTTTTTTTCCAAGGTGGTACATCTTTCGTAAGCATCCATGTGAAATTGCAAGTCATTCTATCAAGTAGTTTGTTTTATAGAGCTGTCTGAAGGAAAAGTGTTGTCTGTATCCCTTGAAATGGCTAAAATTGAGTTTCGCGCGGTTATAAAATTCTTTGGTAAAAGAAGGTTTAACGCCGAAAGAAATCATTCGAAGTTCATAAAATTTATGGGCACTCTTCTTCTTCGTTTTCGACAATTACGAAATGGGCTTCCGAGTTCAAACGTACCAGCCTTGAAAATGATCCACGTGAAGGACGTCCAAAAAGTGTAACAACACCAGAAACCAATGATCAAGTGCACGATATGGTATTGGATGACCGGCGAGTCAAAGTGCGTGAAATTGCTGAGACTATAGGCATTTCAAAAGAACGTGTAGGATATATTTTGAAATGAAGAATTGCAAATGAAAAAGCTTTGAGCAAGTTGGGTGTCGCGCTTGCTTACAGCAGATCAAAAACGCACTTGCATGAAAATCTCTGAACAGTGCTTGAAGCGTTTTAGCAAGAATAAAACTGATTTTGTGCGTCGACGTATTACTATGGATAAGACTTGGATTCACCATTACACACCAGACTTCAAACAGCAGTCAAAACAGTGGACAGAAGCCGGTTGTTCAGAGCCAAAGAAGACAAAGTCGGTTCCATCAGCAGGAAAGCTCATGGCATCGGTGTTTTGGGATGCTAAAGGCATTTTGTTTATTTTTTAATTATCTTGAAAAGGGCAAAGCAATAATCGGGGAATATTATATCGATCTTTTAACCAGACTGGATGAAAAATTTCGTGAGAAAAGACCCGGTTTGCAGAAGAAAAAAATCATCTTTCATCAGGACAATGCACTTGCCCACAGAGGTGTTTTGGCAATGGGAAAATTAAGGGATCTGCACTATGAATTATTGGAACATCTTTTCCCCCTCCTATTCTCTAGATTTGGCTCATTCTGACTTCTATCTCTTCCCAAAACTAAAACTCTTCTTCGCTGGTCAGCGTTTTTCTTCGAATCAAGAAGTGATTACAGCTGTAGAGGAGTATTATGCAGATCTTACTGAGAACCATGTAATGGTTCTCAGTCTGCAACAGTAAGATGGGGTAATAGCGCTGGAGCATTGCTGTAATAAATGTATTATTCTTAAGGGAGATGATGTTGAAAAATAAAAATAATTTTGAAATTATAAATTCGTTTTTTCATTGTTAGGCCGAGAACTTTTCAGACCATCCTCGTATTTATATATGCTTTCGGCTGATAGGTAAGATTCTGAAATAAACTTCTGGTGACATGCAAGACCATTTGGCACATGACACTTCTCTAATGTAACGCACAGATGTACAAGCTTTAACTGTGAGTCAGGGTGAAGTTAGTACATTATTTTTATACTTGACATTCTCTACTAGGCGGAGAATGTAGTATTTGGATGTGCAGCAATAATGCTGGCGAGAATTCGACTTAAATATTGTTTATGCATGATGCACATTCTTAAAGTAAGAAATCACGCTTTACTGGTAAAAAGTTTGCATCTTCAAAGACAAAAAACAGGTTTGTAAACGCAGGCTTAAACGTAAATAAACTGATTTAATACATTTTCCCAATTATCACGATCCTAAATTTTGCGATACCCATGATAAAATTCTTCGCTAATACATTTTGGTAATAAATCATAAATTCATTATCAGGCTGTACATTTATATCCCATTTTTTTTTTTTTTTTAGTCATTCTCCTAGTTCTATCGTAGTTGCGCCTATCACAACCACATGCGAACACCAAGCGTGTGCGATCGATATCGTGAGCGAGGAGCTATGCATATTCACAGCCTCTACGGCACTTAATATCAGAGATTACGCGTGCAGTTTTGACGTTCGCCAAGATATGACAGTGTCATTGTCACAGGTGTGACAAAACGAGAAAAAAAAAAATCCATGACAGAAAGTACTTGAAACAGATTTCTTTCTAGAAATAACTTTTCTGTAAGACATTAGTTATCTACAGTAATTAATTTCCTTAATTAAAATACAGTTATCTATATTAGTTATACTAGTTATGTACAGATTTCCTTAATTATAATACAGCATCATCCGTTTTTTAAAAAATCTAGTGACGATCTTTCTAATAAGTGCATCAGTACAGTCAAGGTATGAATAAATAATTTCTTATATGTTCTTTAGAAAAATCCATGGTTGCGTTTGTCCAATTTTCTATTGATGGAAAGAACACGAAAGGATACAATCATCCCTTTCATTTTTCATCATCCCTTTCTGTACTGCTGAATTAAACAGATCAACCTCTAGATTGTGTGTGTGTGTGTGTGTGTGTGTGTGTGGATAAAATAAAAATGATGATAAAAATTAAACATGAAAAAATATTGTTTATTATCGATAAAATTATACAGTTTAGTAAAATTCAAAATTACGTAGAAATAAAATCCATTCCTTTAATTGTAATTAAAGGAATGGATTTATAATTTTTGGACAGTACAATTAAATCCTTTAATTGTAATATCCAAATATTTAAAGAGACCGATAAGTACTACGAACACTCTACTGCTGGCACAAACTGCATATAAACAACAGTGGAACTGCGCGACCGACAGTGCCGCATTACGATAATAGCTCGCATCTCACTATGACGTGCATATGCTTGCGCGCGTAGCAATATGACACTGTGGTAAACACAGTGCTGCTACCGTCCTTCGCCCTCCTAAGTGCTACAAGATGGATTTTTATTATTTTTTTTGTACAAAATAAGAGAATTGTATAGTATTGATGATAAAATTAAATATTAGAAGCAAATATAAATAAATTAATAAATATATTTATATATAGAGAAAAATGGAGGGGGGTTCTGCAGTTCCGTAGTGCCTATGCACGAGCCACCCCTGATAGTATAGTATAGTATAGTATAGTATAGTATAGTATAGTATAGTATAGTATAGTATAGTATAGTAATATTTATAAATATTGCCGGCCTGTTTGGCCGAGTGGTTAGCGTATCCGATTGCCAGCGAAAAGGCTGCGGGCTCGAATCCCACCGTGGGCATGGACGTTTGTGATTGTCTGTGAAAATACTTGTGGTGGCGAGGGCGATAGGAGGGTGGCGTTGGTGTAGTTGCTGTTCGTTGTAGTTGGTGGAGACATAGCTCTAGAGAAGGTGCTCTCTCGATGAGTCCTTGGACTCCCTGGAGGTGCCATGTAATAATAATAATTATAGAACTTAAACAAAAAAATGGAGAATAACGATCATTATGTTTGATACTCTCTTTAATTAAAACTCTTTCTGCACATCATGGCACAAAGCCAAGATATGGAAACATTGGTCTAGACTAGACCGATCAATCTTCAATGACATATCTCACAAGTGAGTCATGTAATAAACAGTTGCTTTAGACGCCTCTCCAAAATATCACACACATGTTCCGCTATCTTAGATACCTCTCTAAAATAACATTCGACTAGATTCATGTTAGAGGAACTGTGCTGTGGGATTATGTTGTCGTCATGATCGGATAAGATCCAGAAGTATTACAGCAAGAGTCTTCTCTACAAAAGACTCCCAAATCATAAAAAAATAACTAATTCTTACGCAATAGAAGCAAAAGCATACCAGATCTATTTGGTTCCCACCATCATTGCAGATGAGCAGCAATTTTGATTCGAAGGTTATATATACCTTTCTGCAACTGGTCAGCAATTCAACTTGCAGGTAGGATTTAATCCATTATTGAGAGAGAGAGAGAGAGAGAGAGAGAGAGAGAGAGAGAGAGAGAGAGAGAGAGAGATGAGGATGTACTTAAATCACACAGTTGCGAAGATTTCTGTGTTTATGCTGCTCTCGGTAAAATCAGCTCTTCGCAAACCGCTATTGATATCCTCTGTCGTAGTTGGTCCATCTCTCTTTCTTTCTCTCTCTCTCTCTCTCTCTCTCTCTCTTGTTTTAGGCTCGCTGACAGATACGCTAACACCGCAGCTGCCTTACCTGAGTAAGCACCACATCGTTCTCTAGAAATCACTGTCGCCCGCTCCTTGTACCATGAGCCGATCGTACCACGATGGGTATAATCCATCAATGTACAACTCATGACACATTGACGAACTGCTTAAATTATCCGGGTATGTAATTAGCGAACTATGTGGTTTCTATGAGAAGTAAACTACACAGGATTTTTTTTTAAGAAAAAAAATCGTATAATAAGCAATCGAAAGATTGTATGGTAAGAATGCCAGCATGGTATCCCTCTATTTTACTTTGGCATAACAATGTAACGTTTCAAAAAATCCGTGTTTGTTAATTAATAACAAACCTGAAAAACGGATGTTCATTAATTTGACGAAGATAATAGATATAAGAATGCATGTTCCTGTTTTCGTTTAATTATTCCTTATTTTATTAGTTTCGTGTTCTGACGTTGATATGTGCAAAAGAGCATTCACACACTTATGTTCAAGTTGTTTCTGTCATGTGTTAAAGCGTCTAAGAGAAAAATTGCCCTTCAACAAAGTGTTTAGGGGGGGGGGAGAAAAGAAAAGGACCACTTTGACACTTCTGTTTGAGATCCTTCACTTTAAGATCTTATTAGAAACCGAATATTGCCGGTGATTAAAGAATGCAGTTTAATGAACATCTCTTGTCATGGATAAAGATAAGTATTGCAATGATCTTACAAGCAATTAGAACAAAGGAATGTCTTCACTATAATGAAATATGTCAATTAAAAGAAGGGAATAAAACTTCAAAATTATATTTCGAGTAAAATTGGAATATATGATCACATGTTTGTAAATGTTTGTAATTGATATAACAGTGCATTGTACAAATGAAGTCATCGCTGATGTAACTTATCACACGAAGTCCGAATGTACGCCGTGTTCCAAAACTTCTCAAGACACATCAATAAGTTTTGCTTTGTCGAATACCTAACATCAGCACCTGACAGAAGTGACAAAAGCAACATCACGTAACACGGAAAGAGGATGTATGTCAAATCATTGCAGTTTTAAGTAATAGTGAAAATGAGATGTGGGTCATAGGCAGTCATTTGAGTCATGAAACTCATTGACAAAAACTCATTGACAGAGTATACATAGAAAGCCAAAGAATGGGAATAAATATAAACATCAAATACATGATCATCAGCGAACATCAAACCTAACCAATGAAAATGATCCTCAATAGGAAAAATATCGATCAAGTGTCAAGGTATAAATATCTTAGTTGCTGGCTTAATGAAAGGTGGGATCCTGAAATAAATATAAAGACAATGATTGAAGTTGCACGGCAGTCCTTCATGAAAATGAGAACATTATTCTTCAATAAAGATCTAAACATAGAAATCAGATGCCAAATGCTGAAATGTTACGTCTAGTCCATTCTGCTCGATGGAGTTAAAATGGACATTGAAGGCGACAACCATCAAGAAAATTGGAGCCTTGGAAATGTGGCTATATAGAAGAATGCTAAAGATATCTTGGGCAAAAAAAAGCATTACCAATGAAAATATCTTAAAATCCATTGGCAAAGCCAAATATCTCATACAAACAATCAAGAAACGAAAAACATCATATTTTGGCCACATTATGAGAAACGACAAATATCAACCTCTACAAACTATTTTGCTAGGAAGAATTGATGGCAAAGAAGCTAGAGGAAGAAATAGAATATCTTAGTTTGACAACATCAAGACGTGGATAGGAAAGAGCAGCGTACACTTCTCAGATTAATGAAAGAACGAAGTTTGTTCGCCAAGATGGTTGCTGACCTTCGACAGAAGATAGCACCATAAGAAGAAAATACAGAATAATTAAAGCATCCGAGATGAGCTCTGATCAAAAGATGGAAAGCCAGGCAGGTCACATAAATCAACGGAAAGAAACAGAAAGACTGAAAAGATATGTGTTTCGCACACCCCCACCCCCTATAGTCATCAGTATATTCTTTTCAGAGTGATATTTGGTGCGTCCGTTACTGTAGAGGTTAAATGCCACAGCCTCGATTTCCATGGAATGGCTCTGAGTACACGTAAATTATCTCCAAAGAATGGTTGGGTTTGACTTGCATGGTACAAAGCTCATCGTGATTGGATTATTGATCCGTGGAAGGCTAGTGTGAAGTGACAATTGACGGGACGAATTCGAAGTGGGTGTTATCACGAAGGTGTGTATTAATTAACATGAAAAGACTACCAGGTAAAAGAGCGTACGACTCGCTGTTATGAAAATAAACTATATTAGCGGATAATGTATAACTTAATATTTCCACACGATGGCTTTATTTTTATTTTTAAGTAGTATATGATAGCAAACTATGTAAACGATATGGCTATGTATTACTATTAACAATTTAAATACGTGGAGATTATAATTACTTAATAACACAAAATTAGCAAATTAAAATCAATATGTACAGTATTTTTCGAAATAATTACTACCCAAATTGAAATTCAAGTTAAATTCAGTGCAACTTGCCGTTTTACCTATTTTTTACATAAAAATTGATGCACATATTTTTGCTGATTCTCAGACATACCAAATACGATGCACTGTAACAACAGCACTCACCATAACATACAGACATTAATAGAAAAAATTTGGAGTGTGTAGTACCTTAACCTTTTCGAACTCATGGAACACTTCTGATTATAAGAGAAAGTTGGGAAACACCAAAAGCATTTGGGTCATAAAACTAACAATAAAAATATGCATGGACTTTTCTTATAAAAAATGGAACTTATTTTAATGCGATACTTGAGCTTGTCGGCTTTTGCATATTTCAGCAATATCAGGTCTAATATGTGATATAGTCCTCGTCTCTTTGCTTATATTAGTAAGTCTTTTCACGCGTTTTAGTTTTTATATTGGTTAATATTGAGACACCGAGCTCACACGAATATGAATGTTTGAAACTGTAACAAAATTTTCAGTGCCCTTGTGGAGAGAGCTGGGTATTCGGCTTGGACAAAAATCCAAAATTCCTCAAGATATATTTCAGAAAATTTCATTTTTAGAGTACGATCCATTGACAAGGTAACTAATTATTCTTCTTGTAAAGAAAAATTCACAACTCGATGTATTAATTACACTCAGAACTGTGTCATGTGACTTCTTTCACTGGCGGAACACTTGTAATCAGTTGGCGGAACACAAGTGTTCCGGGGAACACCGGTTAAGAACCTCTGGTGTAGTAGATAGTGAAGTACAGATGGTGGATTGTGTAGTGTTATAATGTGTAGAATGATCTCAAAAAAATTAATTTTACTTTCGCATTTTCTATAACTTTACGCATAAAAATGTATTATGAATGAATCCATAAAAATAATACATTTTAATACAAAATCTATGTTTATTTGATAACAAAAAGTGCGCAATTTAATTCAATTCTTTAAAAGGGAAGAAAAAATATTAAAACAAAAGTGTGAGTTAACACTATAGGCTGAAAGATAAAGCAATTTTTAATCATTATATTTTGTTGTGCCAGCGCCTGCTTTCTCTATAATTGCACTCCTGCACTTCCTGGTAATGACAAAATTAGGTCGGTAACACGCGCTACTTCATGCTGTTGTTGTAGCAACTAAATTCTTCATTAATCTTTCTTTGTTTCTTAGTTTTGTTCAAAAGCACTAATTGTCCCAATTTCCTCTCAGGAATCTCTGCGACATTCAAGCCATTGTTTCTTGGTCATAGCGGAGATTGCATACCGTTTATTCTATTTGGTTACTAAAAATATTTTAGTTATTCTTGGTCTTGAGAGGATGGAGGTCCTTATGAAAGGAAAACTGTTGGAGACGAAATAATTACATCGGAGATTAGTCGGATGAGATAGGACTAAGAATTTGCGATAGCGGCATTGAGTAAAAAATTAAGATATAACCATTCTGATGGTTTTACTTCTCTGGATTCTCTTAGCACCAAATATAAGTAAGTGCTAAAAAATGACGTCTTTTTTCTCTTGTATAAATGATTCTTTATGATATTCTTTTTTTTATTACCATAATTTCAACTAATAGTCCTAAATACCCTAATAATCCAATAGTCACGGAATCTGTGCAGATATTCATCTGCATCCGTAGATGTTCTATTGGAGTCAGACCAGAGATCTGTGCTCCTAATGTTATTCTTTTCAAGTAACGTGTTTGTAATCACTGCTTAGTGATTGTGTGATGACAAAATCTGCATATTGAGTGGTAGCGTTCCATTTTCCCGCAATTGAGTATCCCTAGACTTTTGAATGGCTAGTGTATATACGATTGTTGATTCTGCAATTCAGTATTTTTTTTTCAGATCGGACTACAAATGTACGGTGAAAAAATACTCATGCTATATTTGTAATTATCGGCGATTATTACAAACACAGTATATCAATTCGCAATATACAAATAATTATCTTTTTTTTATCTTTCTTCTTTTTATTTTGATTACATAATACAATAAGTTTGATACCTAGTTTTATTATTAATATCGCATTTTAATAATTATCATTATTAATTTTAAATTAGGATTTTGTGTGCTTTATCTCTGCAATTGCCACGTACGGTAACTGTTACTACCACTGTCCAGCTGCATACAGAATTATTATATTAACATGAATATTAAACTAGGCAGAAAAAATGACATCTTTATTATACAATCTATAGCAAATAACAAGCGCCGAGGAAGTGGTCGCAGAAACAAATCCAGGTGTCGCGGTTGTAACTTAATATAAACAACTGGTGAAAGTAATGTACGAAATTTTTTATATCTCGACATTCTGCAATTTTAGCGTTTGCTTGCTTAACTGACGTCGTTTTTATGTAAAATGCAAATTTCACATTCTTCACCCGCTGCATTTAAAATTAATTTGAACGGGCGATAAGTTTTGCTGATCGCCTAACATGTTTACTGTTTACTGAACCGAGTCCCGATCTTGATTACAAAATAGATTTCTTCGAAATAGAGTAATCTATTTTGAAAAGGCTTTAAAACTTTGCTAAAAAGTTTCGAAGTTTGAGGCCTTTGAACCAGTTATGCTGTCTGATTAAGAATTATTTATTAAACTCTCTTACCAAATTCTGAATAATAAAGAAAAGAGCATCGATGTATTGTTAGAGGAATACTACGGTATTAATCTAAAGTAAGGAAGGACTGGAAGTAATTACATAGATTGAAATTTATACATAATGTTCGGTAAATGATTGGAGACAATCATTAAAAGGTGCGTTTCGTATAATTTTTGTATAATGAGATATCATTTATTATCCCAACAGCTGAACTTAGAGCTGTTTTAGGTGCTTTTATAAAAATGCAAGGTAACATATTTTTAGATTCATTTTCTGTATTTTATTGTTACATCTCATTTTTTTCCCAGTCGGGCAATCTGCAAGGGCACAAAGGGACAGCACGTGTCCAAATTATATAATGTATTAATTTCTCTTTGAATGGATGGAGATGAATAAATTTATAATTAGGATGTACACTAGAACATAATATGATTTAATTTGGGAGGACAATTGGATCGTTTGTACTGGCAAAATATGGAAAACTTAAGTAATTCTGCAATGATCTATTAAAAATTGTCAAATAGCTTCCCTTTCTGTTTGTAGTGACAATCATTGTAGCAATGAAGGGTACAATTACACAGGAATGATTGTCTTATGTACCAGCTTCTGTTGTTGGCTTACGTACGCTAAAGATATAATTTTGTTTGGCTGAATTAACCAACTAAAATGGTCCAATGGTCACAAAACTCGAGATGCCGATCCTATACACTCGACATTTCATTTATTTCCAACCAGCCGGAAAAAGAAATTATTATTTTGCGTGAGATCGAAGCATTCTTCTAATTAAAACGAAACCTCAGACACGACGCCTAGGAAATTCAAGTCCTTTTACAGACATATATATCAGCAGGACTATTTTGAATATAATTGCGTTGAACACTTCCTGTTGTACCAGCAAGAATGTTAATAAGTTCCCGAAACGTTTTGGATTTCATTCTGTATTTTGTTGACCAAAAATTATGATTTTTGGACCAGAAAATATCAGATTATCTAATTCTTAGATAATCAGTATTAATACTAATGTATTATTGCATAACACATTTGTGGATGCAATTAAAAAAATACTACTTGATGTATGATGGCAGAACAACAGTTTTAGAAAGATTGTGCAAAAAATAGACTGATATTTAATTCGAGCATCAGAATTAGATATTGCATACAATTGGGAAAATGAAAAGGGAAAGATGGAAGGGGATTGTGAAGCGTAATACATAGCCTCTCCCATTCAAATGCCAACCTCACCTTCTCCTGGTCAATCCTGTTCTAAAAGTACAAAAGAGGCGCTTGCGACTGAGTATAGGCGGTATAACCCTAATATCCTAACAGAGTAAATGAGCCTCTGGACAGACAGATTAGATCTGTCTGTCCAGAGGCGTTAGGTAGCATCCCTACCATGGGGAAATTCAATATACCTTCAAGTCTCATCCAAAGAAAAGCCGGACGGATTATCAGGGAAAAGACCACAATTCAGGAAAAGGTAAACGAAATTGGAAAAAGGAACACACAATGAAGTTTGCAAGATGGAATGTGAGAAGCATCGCATAAAAAGAAGAGGAACTTGATAAACAACTAAACCAATCTAACATAAAGATATGTATAGTAACCGAAACAAAGAAAAACAAAAAGGTACAAAGGAAACAAACAACTATATACAAATCTACAGTGGATTAAAAAAAGAAGAAAGAGCAAAAGCAGGTACAATGATTATGATACATAAATCCTTAAAGAACAATATTGTATATCATAACTATCTGAAAAAGACTAATAGAAATTAGACTCAAGGCATTAAGAGGCTACATAACAATAATTGGTGTATATGCACCAGAAGAAGACAGTAATATATTGTATAAAGAATTACAGAATGCCATAAATAAAACAAATAAAGCTGACTATTTAGTTCTAGCAGGAGATTTAAATACCCAAATAGGGAATAAAAAGTACAAAACAAACATAAATTTGACGAAGATACATGTAATTAAAATGGTCACAGACTGCAAGATTTTGTCATTTATAATAATATGAGAATAATGAATTCGGTGTTTAAACAAGGAAATACATAAATATACTTGGTCAGCCAGAGGATGCAAATCAGTAATTGACTACGTTATCGCAAATTTTAAATTAGTGGAGTCAATTTTACACGTAAGAGCATATCGAGGCTTTGAATTAAACTCTGATCATTATATGGTATCAGCAAAAATTCGGTTTAAACCAAAGTGGCTAAAAATACATAAAATTGAAAATTCTTATCAACGGAGTTACAAAATTTCTTCATTACAGGATCCCCATGTTAGACAACAATATCAAAAATGCACAAACTTAAAAACAGAAACCACACATGAATCAAGTGACATAGAAAAGGAATGGAAAAATTTAAAACAAATTCTCACGAAAGCAGCAACAGAAAGCTTAGGAATAAAGCACAAATGGATTCGAAAAAGAGGACTACGAGACTGGAGCAAAGAATAGAAAAATAGTAAAAACAAAAAAAGGACAGTTACCAGAAATGGCTAAATTTCAAAGCAATAGAAGCAGAAATAGAGTATAAAAGAAACAGTGCAATTGCAAAACGAGAAGTAAGAAAAAAGAAAAAACATAGAGAGAGAGAGAGAGAGAGAGATGGAACAATTTCGTAACAGAACTAGAAAAGGATATATTTAAGCCACAACCCAAACCTATAAAGTAATAAAATACATGAATAAAGAAATAAAAGAAAAGATAAAAATATAAACAATAGCTTTAGAAAAATGGGCGACCTATTTCCAAAATCTCTGGGCAGATGAGAACAATGAAATAAAATTTTATAAAACAAAGAACGCCCTAACAAAAAATATCACAATGTTAGAACTGAAAAATACAATAAAGAAGATGAAAAATAGGAAAACACCAGGAGAAGACAATATAAATATAAAACTATACAAAAATGCAGGTGAAAAATTTAATGAAAGACCTGAGAATTTTTAATATGGTTTAGATGCCTGGAAAAACTCCTAACTCTTGGAAAAAAGCACTGGTTATCCCAATCTATAAAAAATGAAATAAAGACGATTGCAATAACTATATGGGAATTAGTCTGCTAAATACAAGATATAAAATATATGCAGGAATATTAAAAGAGAAGCTAAACAGTATTAGAGGACAAACTACTAGAAGAACAAAACGGTTTTCGAAAAGGTCGATCCTGCATAGATCCAATTTTAACTCTAAAATTATTAATAAACAAAGAGAAGAAAATTTCAAAAAGAAACATTAAAATCATTAAATGATATCTCAAAACAATATAATATGAAAATATCTAAAGAAAAAAACAAAAATAATGACATTCACAGGAGAAAACCCAACAAGAAGTCAAATAGTGATAGATAATAAAATATTAGAACAAGTAAACACTTTCAAATACTTGGGATGTGATTTATCATACGAAGAAAAAGACACAGACACCAAAATATCAAACTTTGTCAAAGTAAATGGCATAATAAATAATATATTTAACCCTTCCCTAGTACAAAAACACACTAGAATCAGACTATGTAATGTCTTGTCAAAACCAACTCTACTATACGGAAGCGAAACATGAACCACGAAAAGGAAAGATGAAAAACGAATTCAAACAGCAGAAATGAAGTTTCTCAGAAAGACAGATGGGTATACCAAGTGGGACCACAAAACAAATGAAGAAATTTTACAATCTCTGAATATAAAACCAATTAATTACTACATAAGACAGTATAAACAAAAATGGATAGAACATTTAAATCGAATGGACAACAGCAGACTAACGAAAATATTATACAAATATAAAATAAGGGGAAAAAAGAATCGGAGACCAAGAAAGAGATGCATGAGACCGGAACAGGCCACCTGGCCTAAAATCCTTGTTAGGAAGAAGAAGAAGAATAAAACGTAAAGATAATTTGCGTGAGCATAATCCCGGATGAACTAGCCTTCGAGTTCATACTTAACGTGTAGACAAACAAAATAAACGAGAAACTGTAAAACTGTCTTATAGTTGCCTGTTCTCATACAGTCGGAAGTAAGGCGGAATGAATAGTTCTGCCTTTGATTACACTGTTAGGTACTAACCAGCTGCCATCAGATTTTTTTGAGGGAATCAAACCTTCTGAGGTTTACTGAAGAATGTTTAGCACAGTATAGTGAAAATGTATAAGGTGAAGAAAATTCTACAAACTGGTAGAATGACTCTAAGGAGAAAAAGAAATGTCGTATTTACAGTAAACGTGGAAGACTACTCGCTAAAGCTGTTCTTTTACGAGCCAAAGAAGGTAAAGCCTGTTCCATCAGCAGGAAAGGTGATGGCATCGGTGTTTTGGGATGCTAAAGGCATTTGTTTGTTAATTATCTTGGAAATGGTAAAACAATAACCGGGGATTATTATTATTCCAATGTTTTAACCCGACTAGACGAAAAAATTCGTGAGAAAAGACCAGGTTTGCAGAAGAAAAAAATTATCTTTCATCAGGACAATGCACCTGCCCACAAAGGTGTTTTGGCAATGGGAAAATTAAGGGATCTGCACTATGAATTGTTAGAACATCCACCTTATTCTCCAGATTTGGCTCCCCCTGACTTCTGTCCCCAAACTAAAACGTTTCTTCGCTGGTCAGCGTTTTTCTTCGAATCAAGAAGTGATTGCAGCTGTAGAGGGGTATTTTGCAGATCTTACTGAGAACCACTACAGGAATGGGATAATGGTGCTGGAGAATCGCTGGAATAAATAATCTCCCTTAAGACTAAATGTATTAGTCTTAAGGGAGATTATGTTGAAAATAAAAATAATTTTGAAATTATAAATTCGTTTATTCATTGTAAGACCGAGAACTTTTCAGACAACCGTCGTACATCGTGACAATACTGAACTTAATCCAGCCAATGCAATCATTGAAACAATTCAAGATCTTATATTTGAAATTCGAGCACGCTCATCTGAACCTTACCTTATGCCAGTGGTTCTTAACCTGGGCGGGATTCCCTCCTACTACTAATTTAAAAAAATATTCCGTATTTAATCTAGCATCACTATTTATATTCTGAACAGTGTTGCTAAACACTGTTCAGAATATTATATGTCTGGCAATACTGTTCAAATTTATTCACTTATATTTTAGAATTTTTTTTTTTGAAAGTTAAGTAATTGGATTACTTTTTGGTCTGAATTTTCTACATTTGAAATAATTAATTTAGGTTTTAGCAGAATCCACTACTTTTATAAGCTTTATTTGCTATTTTTACTAACGCCTATCTGACAATCCTGGTTTGCAGATTAAATCTAGTCCGTGGTATCGTGTGGCGCACGACATTGATGTTGTGTAGATCTGTAGCCCATTAAAATGAGTGAAAAAATAAAGTGTCGTCAATATTCAAGTGACTATTTAAAATATGGAGTTATTCCGTCTATAAATAATGAGCAGTTACTAATGGGCTTAATATGAGAAAAAACTTTCTGAAACGAAGGAAATGAAGCTTTCAAGAATGATTGAGCATTTAAGAACAAAGCATCCAAATAAAGCAAAAATGGATGTGGAGTATTTTCGCGAATTAAAGACTAAATTTAAAAATCATCCTAGACTTAAAGGGTTGATTGCAAAACAAAGTAACCAACAAGAGAAGGGACTTGTGTCTTACAAACTTTCAAAATTAATTGTCAAATGTGGAAAGCCACATACTATTGGCGAAACTTTCATCTTACCGGCTATAAATGAAGTTTTAGATATGATCATTGGCCCAGGAAAAAGTAATATGACGTCATTAATTAATCTGAGCAATAGTTCAGTATCAACAAGAATTAACGAAATGGCAAAGGACATTGAAAAAAAAACTTTCTGATGATTTAGAAACCATAGAATTTTCTTTGTAACTCGATGAGACAACTTTACGTGATAACGAAGCTTTGCTAATAGCCTACGTGCGTTATATAAATACTAATGAAGAAATTATTGAAGAGTTTCTATTTGCTGAACAACTGAAAACAGACACAAAAGGTTCTACAATTTTTAAGCTTGTTAAAGACATTTTTTAATGCTAAAAACATCTCTCTCAGAAACATCATTGCGTGTGCAACTGACATAGCACCAGCTATGACTAGTCGTCATCGTGGATTTATAGCACATTTAAAAGAAGGAATTTCAAATATCTTTACAATGCACTGCATTCTTCATAGACAGCACTTACGTGCAAAACATCTTAGCGATAGACTACATAAGACTTTGGATGATGTTATTAAGATAGTGAATAAAATAAAAGCCCAGTCATTGAATATCCATATTTTTCGGGAACTTTGCCATCATAATGAAGAATAATTTGAGCATCTTTTGCTTCACACTGAATTTAGATGGCTCTCAAATGGAAACTGTCTGTGGCACTTTAATGATCTCTACGATACTGTTTTGGAATTTCTTAATTCACACGATGAGAACATGTGTAATATTCTAAAAAAAGGAAAGGGTTTACATCGTATATCTTTCTGATATTTTCAAATTATATAAGTTTAACATTAAATTGCAGGGAAGCAACATGAATCTTATTAAAGCAAAGGGAATTATAAATTCTTTTATCAGCAAATTAACATTCTACAAGCAGAGCATTGAAGACGAGATTTTCTGCACTTCCCAAGTCTATAAATAATAGATGATGATTTAATATTAGATACACAGATTTGGAATGTTATTGTTTCCATCTTCTGACACTGAAAGAAGACTTGATGATCAGATTTAAAGATTTTGGTGAGCTTAAATTATCCGATTGGGTCATCCATTTCTTTCTGATGCCACTTCTGTCCATCCAAATTTGTGTGAAGAATTTATTGACTTAAAAATTGATTTTGAAGCTCAAGTACAATTTGAACAGCATGGGTATGAAAGTTTCTGGCCAAACATGCAATGCAAGTATCATCAGCTTTAATAGAAATAAATTTACTACTCATTGTTTTTTCCTTCTTCATACTTGGTCGAGAAAGGATTCAGCGTCGTGTTGCAATCGTTAGTTAAGCAGCGAAATAGATTGCAAATAGGTCTTCTTTTTCACTTATTTCACGTTAAGACTTCGTTTGTCGACATGGAACCTGATATTGAAAAATTAGCAGAATCTCATCAGGCTCAGGGTAGCCATTAATGATTGGCTTATTAAATACAGGACGTTTACGTATTTTTTTGAGTAAAAATTAATTTGTATCAAATAATTTCTATCAAGTTCAAATAAGTTGATGGTAATTTAAATTTGCCTAATAATATATTATAATTACCTTATTTAGTCATTAATTTAGTGTAAAATTGAGAAGGGAACGCTAGATCATACAAATAGTTGAAAGGGGCAGGCAAAATACGGTTAAGAACCACTGCCTTATGCGCTTAATACTTTTCCTCTCTAAAATGAGGATTTTTTACATGACGACAAAGTCAAACAGAGGCGCATACTTAATTGCAGACACAATAAAAACCTTCTCAATCTTTGAGGAGTATGGAAAAGCAAGAGGACTAACATTGAAAAAGGCTAGTAAAAGTTTGTACATTTATTTTCTGAATTTAATCTTATGTTCCCTTTAGGCTAAATAGCTTGACATGGCTAAGTCATATGGCTTCTTAGAAACCCGATTACAAGAAAACCCCGCTTAACACAGATTCGATATGCGCGATAATCAGTTAGCCCGATCGAGTGAAATGATACCATTTGCTGTTTTACGCGACTTATTAATCAGTTAACGCGATTTTTTTTACGTTATGCGAAATTTTTTGTCGCCAATCTGCAGCGAGGGGAAAAGCTGGAAGTCATTAAGAGACAGGAAAGTGGCGAAATTAACACAATGATTGTGCGAGACCTGGGATACAGCGGATCTACAGTTTGTACTATATATTTAATATAGTTTGGACTATATTAAATAAAAGCAAAGAATACAAAGAACAAGGAAAAGTTGCTATTACTTCATTAAGCATGCAGATCACCCGAAATAGAAGCCATTTAATGATCGAGATGAAGCGTCTTCTATCACTCTGGATTGAGGATTATAACCAAAAAAGTTATACCTCTCAGTACAGGGAATACTCAGGCAAAAAAAAAAAAGCTCTCAATATTTTTACCTCATTGAAAGAGACCAAATTTCAAGAGGAATGTGAAAGCTTTACTGCGAGTTTAGGATGGTTTGACCGTTTTAAAAATAGAACTGGACTGCATAACGTAGGAATAACTGGGGAATCTACTAGTGCTGATAAAGATTCTGAGGCCAGGTTTTCTGAAAATTGCAAAGGATAATTCAGGAGGGTGATTATGACGATCAGCAAATATTCAACGTCGACGAAACTGATCTCTTTTGGAAGCGTATGCCAACAAGATCTGTCCCAGCTAAAACTGAAGCATCTCAACCAAGATGCAAAGTAACTAAAGATCGTCTTACATTAGGAGGCAATGCAGAAGGCGACTTTAAACTCAAACCTATGCTAGTTTATTGTGCGGAAAATCCAAGATCTAACATTATTGAAGAAATCATCACAATTGGAAAAGAACTTGGATTTAATGAAGTGGATAATAAAGATGTGAGAAATTTGTTCGATTCCCATTCAGAACAGTTAAGCGAAAATGATCTCCTTCAACTAGAAGAACAGCGCGCATGAGAAGAAGATAAGGAGTGCGAACAAGAAGAGAATGTTACTACTAAGCAGCTAACTGCGAAAGAACTTGAGCTAGATTTCAATCACATTGAGCATGCTAAGGAAATTCTGTTTGATGCCGATCTTGATATGGAACGAAACTTGGAAATGGGCCGAAATCTTGAAAGCGTTCGCCACCTATTGCAAATTGTATGGCGAGATGAAAAAGTCGAGCACGATTCAAACATTTTTGCTTAATTGTTTTGTAAAAAAATAGCTCAATTAAATGTTTAGACATTAAATAAAGAGTTAAGCAATTCATTTTTTAACTTTGATGATTTTATCCTCTAATATAGCTTATATACTGTAATCCCCCCCCAATTTACGCTAACTGATGGATGAATTAATATTATTCATATTGTTTGTTGCATTCGCTTAACGCGATTTCGCTTAATGCGCATTAATTGATGGAATAATTAATCGCGTTAAGCGAGGTTTGCCTATAATTTTATCTGCGTTGTCTGTTTCTTTTGCGGGATGAAAAACCTTGCTACCCATGGATGAGACTGGCTAACTCATCCTCAGTTGAAAAGCTCTGATAAAGGTTTTTCGCGTCCTAGACTGGATTCGAACACAGGTATTTCAAAATACCGAAGGATATCGTCGATACTGAGCTACGGAGGTTCTTTCAAAAATTTATTTATTATTATTGTTATTGTTACGTGTTACTTCCAAGAACTCATCGCGGGAGGACATTCACACTACGCAACGCAAAATGTGGACTACTCTTGTTCCTTCATCTACACATACGTCACTATCCACCATCTATGTACTACGTAATAATCTACTGCACGCTAACAGTATTTTTGTATGTTAACTGCGTGTTCTCTCTGGCCGATCTGCTTGTATGTAGGATGAAAAACTCAGATTTCCGGAAGGGAAAAAATAATACTCATATAAAGATTCCTCTCGTCATGACGAGAATCGAACTCAGGTCTTTTTCATAAATTACAAAAGTAAGTTTTATATTGAACGTCATTTCTTCACACATTTTATTGATTAACTAACTTTAGAATAATTATACGAAGTTTTAAAAATAATTTTTTTAAAATAAATTTTATAAAATTGTTTCTTTTCTTCTTGAACATGACATAAAGTAAGCCTGTTTTCATTTGGCATGACAAATATGGAGATTGGACGCAAAATAGTACAACATACAGTTAGTTGAAGATACCTCAATTACGCAATGAACGCACACGGAGTAAAGTTTGCAAGCTTTGCAACTTACAAACACTATGGACAATCGCCTCACGTACGCCACACAGACATATCAATAATCCTATTCACAACTTGGCCAATAGCCTCTTCGCTCAACGTATAGATGGAGTTCGAATTCCACTGTAGAATGCATGGATGTTTGAGATTGTTTTCTAGCCCTGGATTCACAATGTAGACAGATGTAAACAATATGCAGAAAAAGAATTAATATGCGAGCCTTCTCAATTCTGATGGTGGTTCTTAAGCCAGTGATTTCACCATCTTTACGATTCCAAAATGTTTTGCAAGTGCATTTTTTATTGTAATGCTTGCTGAATTTGTTCTTTGGACTAAGACTGTCGAAATACTGGAATTCTGAAGGTTTATGGGGATTAGCTGAACGATCTATAAAAGTAGGACTGTCCCATAAAAATTCGGAGGTACGGTCAATATTTAAAAAAGTCTAATTATAACATCGTGGTGTAAATTCTACAAATCTTTATAGTTTTAACTTCTTGTAGACAGGATTATCATAAAAACTTCTACAATATTATATATATAAAAAAAACCCGTAAATCTTATCTCGTTTTACACGCCGCCTATGTCCTTAATTACTCTATGTTGTTTGTAATTCTTGTCTACTTATATGACTTCTCTTACTGTTAATTTGCTGTAATTCAAATGAATAAAAAAAACTTGTGCAAAGTACAATGAAAGCGCAAACGACAGAATTGCAAGGGAACTTGGCGTGACACGTCAACGTTCAGCTATTAAGGTTGAAGGGGGGAAAAAAGCGAGCTGATTTTTAGCGGAAAGGGGAAAAAACAAGTTAATTAGCAAATGCTTTGATATATTTTTAACGATCTGAACTCTTTGACTAATTAAATGGAATTGGCGGAGAAATTTCTCATTAAGTTGATGAAGTTGTTCGCTACCTATTACTAGCGGTTGATTTTAATTTACTCTCCTAACAGGCTTTGCATTTTGAACAGCACAAAAGTAGCCACACTGGATGCAAACAAGTTGGTGTTTTTCACCTTTTTTTTTACAAACCTCCTTCGTTTTTTTTAAAAAGCAAATAAGGGATTTTTATACTTGAAAAGCTTCCTTTCTAACATAGAAAAGTGTTTTTGACTATAGGGAAAAAAAAAAAACGAATGGGAAGTAGAATGCAATTACGAACCCGATTTCAAACTTTAAATGGAGTTAACTCTAAGCAACACATTGGGTTTATTACTCACTTGAGAACAATAAACTTCATTGATTCGTGCATTATTAATTTGGAACTATTAATCCTGAGATATAATGGAATGCTATTGGCTCCCTAGGCATGGTGTAATTTACCGTTCTGGTTTGATAAATGAACAGAGAAGCCGTCAAGACTAGAATGAATCTTGAAACTCCCTTCCTTTGACAAATGCTTAAAAATGTGCGCTATTTAATTCGATATGAGGCAACGCTCTCTACAGCAATTATCGCATTCCTGAAAGACATTTGCAACTGCCATGTCGTACTACAAGGCATCTCCACCTTCTCTTGCCATAATAATTTACGCACTCTTCCTTTTCTGGAGGTATTTTTCAAGAGGACTAAATTTCCTTTTTAATGAGTTTTCTGTTATCCATTCCGTTAGAAATTTATAGCTGACATAACATTTTAAAAATCATAAATTTTATCCCCCAAATAATCTTAAGATCAAGATCTGGTCTTTCTATCTGCTGAAATCTGTCAAACATTTAGTGGTTTATGATGTCAATAATAAATGCATTTAGCTTTATATGCTTTAAGCGATTAAAACAAAGGACTAATCTCTCTCTGTGCAGTTTCGCAGAATTCATCCCCTTTCCAAGGACAAAATGTTTAAAATAAGGGAAAACTTTGTAAACGCACGAATTTTTGTATTTATAATTTCGAAATAAGTGTATTTAATTTTATAATTCCAACAATTACAAATAATACAACATCGTCTACATTTGTGATTACACATTAATAACCGGAGTTTGTTTTCAGACGTTTAAGGAAGGATCTGATTAAGATATAAGAGATATTGAAAGAAAGTTATGCTTAAAATCAGTGGGGATTGATGACTATTTCAAATATTTAAGTATAGATTAATAGACATCGCTCCCTGATTTCTATGGAATAATAATAATAATAATAAACAAGAATTGCAAATCCTAAGATAAATTAATAATTGATAATATAAGATCAATAATGAATAATAATAATAATAATAATAATAATAATAATAATAATAATAATAATAATAAATAAATAAATAACAACAAGAATTTCAAATCCAAAGATAAAATGATAATTGGATATTGTTAACCAGAGTTTTTAGATTGTTAAAACGCGTTTTAATGTTTTTACAACGAATTAAAATGCTATGTTTCTAATGCGAAAAATTCAAAATTTTTTAAAGAAAATTCTTTTATAATTAATTCTTTAATTCTTTTATTACGTTAATTGTCAAAAAATTGTTATAGATTTTATCATAATAAAATCATAAAAAATTATTCATGATTTTTGTGATACCTATTATTTTACGATATAACAAAATCACAATTTCCAGATCGCACTCTAAAAATGAGAAGACATTGTTAAGAACAGTTACATAATCATAATGTCTATATTTTTGAAGTACAAAACACGCAACTGGCAGAAAAACCCTCTAGCGGAGTTATTGATTACTAAAAAAGTAATGAAGTTATTTAAGTCATTTTTTTCCCTTCCCTGAAAGCCTTTGGCGGTTCTTTTAGTTCCTCAGGGATCCAATTTGGGTTACGACTCTAAGTTGAGAACTATTATTACTTTAAACTAAAAAAGGTAAGAAAAGAATTTAAAAACTTCAGATCAAATGATGAATCTTTAGAATGGATTGAAGTTAGCGAGAAGAAATAAAGACAGATCATACAATCAATATACGTACTATTTATTAGTTTATCAACTGATGTTGATTTTAATGTTACAGCTGCAATGTGGAGTGAGTAATAAAAAAAAAGCTTAATGGTGGCTGAGATGGATTTCCCTTTTAGCCAATTATTTTAAACTTTTTTTTCCCTTCCTGAAACAGTAATTAATAATGTGGGGCATTAAGATCAATGAAATAGAGCGAGATACTGAGTCAAGTGCTTGTTTGAAGATCAATTTTGCAATTCCAAGACTGTGATTTACGTTATCAAGAAAAGGATTTTCTTAGAGTGCTAGGAAATTAAGTCATTCGATAGTCTGACTATCAGGAAAAAATCATTTCTTACGAGTTTGTGTAAAAGGAACCATATTGATCAAATTTCTCACCAGTTTTTATCACTTACTTATGACAGAAATTAAACGTTTTAATTTTTTAGAATTAAAATATTGATTTTAATTTAAATTTTAAAAATTGTCACATTTCTAAACATACTGTACATTTAAAGGACAGAAAAAAAAATTGACACAATAAAAGTGTCGAGTTTTTATATGTACATTTTCGATCATCTAATTTTATACAAAAGTAAACTTACTATTTCTTTTTTAATACTTTCGGTACTTTCCTATGGGCTAGAAAATTGTGAAACTTCGAATATTATATAGTGGAAATCAACAGAATAAAGAGTAAACAGAAATACTCTTGGCGATTTCAAAATTTATTTAAAAAACAAACAAAACTGACATCTTAAAGAAAAGCATCGAGTTGAGAAATGTTTTGGTGAACAACTAAAATGCAATGAATTTATTGTGCATTTTCTTTTATTTATTTATGTTTATGCAACTTAAATTGTCCACTGACTCTCTGGATACATAATTCGGTGGCTTAAAATGCCCCCCCCCCCAATCGTTCTGTTTCAGTGCTATTCTTACTTCTTCTCTTCACAAAAGCAAATTTTGGACAAATACGTTTCACCGATTTTATCTGCAAATGCAAATTTAATTTGAGACGAATATGGACGATTTGAAAACACCAACGGCATCTGTAAACAGAAAAGTTCAGGGCAGGTGGCAGTGCAGAAAACGTATAAGGTTCGTAGGAGTTTTTTTTATTTATTTATTTTTTCTACGCAGGTCTCGGAAATCCACACTTCGATCTAGACGTGAACTGCATCTATCGAAGTCAACAGTTCGTAAGATTCTGAGAAAATCTGCTTGCTAGTTCTATAAACTTAAAGTGTGACGTTAACCTAACTGAAAAATTGCTACGTTAAGAATTTTTCCATGATATGAGGAAATGCGTTGGTGCAGATCAAACGTACACGTCCAAAATTTGTTTTATGGACAAGAAAGATTAAAAAACATCGGACACAGAAAGAAAAGAAAAGGAACTAAATACGAACAAATCATTACTCGTTTATCTATTGAATCCATCTAACAGATGCATTCAGTGCTAGCTCAAGAAACAAAACAAATAAAACAAAATCAACTGTTTGATTTCACCAATGTGTACCAAAGTTTTTTGGAAATCCCGCTTTCAATAGTATAAGTTGAAGTTTTTGATTTCTGTAGTGAATTAATATTTTTTTTTTCTTTTTTTTCGTTTCTGAAAACGCAAGGATCATTTGTGTTAACTCTGAACTATACGAAAAAATCCGTGACAAAAGACCCGGTTTGCAGAAGAAAAAAAAATCATCTTCATCAGGACAATACACATGCCCACAAAGGTGTTTTTGTAATGGGAAAACTAAGGGATCACTATGAATTGTTGGAACATCCACTCTATTCCCAAGATTTGGCTCCCTCTGACTTCTATCTGTTCCCAAAACTAAAACTGTGCCTCGCTGATCAGCGTTTTTCTTCGAATCAAGAGGTGATTGCAGCTGTAGAGGGGTATTTTGCAGATCTTACTGAAAATCAGTACAGGGACGGGATAATGGCGCTGGAATAAATGTATTAGTCTTAAGGGAGATTATGTTGAAAAATAAAAATACTTTTGAAATTATAAATTCGTTTTTTCATTGTTAGGCCGAGAACTTTTCAGACCACCCTCGTAATTCGCAGTAAAGGAAAACGCCGGAATCAATGAGTTCACGGAAATTTGGATATGTCTCCTCGTGTCAGATATCAGCAAAGGTTGGTCGATTAGTAGAGCCTCAGCCACTAATGGGTCACGCAAAAAGTTAAGCAAGTTTGAGCGCGATTAGTAGTTGAAAGAGGGTCAATTGTTCGATGCTGTTGGCACACTCTTCCTCGATGAGTCTTTGAATTCCCTGGAGGTTTCACATAGTAATAAATATCGCTGCTTTTTTGGATACGTTGCTTACTTATTTAAAAATACCCATTAAGCGCCCACTTTATTTCATACAAATAACCCATTGAAGATTATTCATTTATTTCACTCAAAAATATGAGTGAGAACTTTCAAAAAAATATGCTCACTCATATTTTTGCATATAAACTAATCTATAAATTTAGATACTCTTTTGTAGGAATTAAATTAACCTCATGACCATAATTTCTATTTTTTGGGGTGTACGGGACCCAGTCTCTTAACCACTCAATTAAATTGATCTTGACCTTTATTTGGAAGATGACCAATAACTGAAGTTGACCAGTTCATCAATATTAAAAATTAAAATAATATAACCTATTTTCATTTTTACTAGATTTCTGTCTAAATTGTTTCTTCCTGATTTTGCTACGATTTCTACGATTTTGTTAGGTTTCCAATCGAGTCCGCTCATGTATTTTAATCTTCTATGGGGTACTCCGAATTACATCAATTTACCTACATCTTGGCTTTTCTCTGGGCCTTTTATTTATGTATTTTTTCTTCACACATTCGATGCCACTGACCATTTAAAGCGCGAACTGGTATTTGTTTATGTGCCACTACCACTTCTAAGCGTTGTAAGACTGACGTGTTTCTACAGTCGAATCGTGGAGTGTCAGTCAACGAATTAAACAAAACACTTATTTACCGAATCGTTTATCCCCCTGGTCTACTTAAACGACCACATGATTAGATCAGCTCTTCGTACGCATATTAATAAGTTTTTATTTTGATATTTTTGATGCAATTTGTTTATTCCAAATTTTTCTCAGAATTATCATATCTGCTGTCTTTGATCAACTGTTTTATTTATGTAAACTGTCAGATTCATCAATTATTTGAACACTGACTTTTTTTTTTTTTAACTGCTAGCTTAGTCTTTAGACTGATGTCTCTCATGTTCCATATACATTTATTCTTTGCTTATTTTACTAGTGTGCTATCTACAGAAAAATCGTTTTTTTCGTCTCGCGTACAGACAAAGCGGAACACATAATTTACAATCAAAAATACCATATTAGTGAGTAGTAGACGGCGCGGGGAGTGAGTGGAGGAATGGATAGTCTAGACCAGGGGTGGCCAACCTTTTACGTTCCATGCGACAATTTTTTCACGTACGAGTTCAGATGCGTCATACAACTCTTGTACCCTTAAAAACTCCCAGTTAATATAGACATATTTAATATAGATATTGATTTATATAAAAACAAGATTCTCTCTCTCCGTACTAGCTTTAGTTTTCCTTTTTCCTGACGGATTCGCTATTAATAAGAACTCATTTTCCCACTGTTCATTGAATTCACGCTTACTATCACCTTCTGTTTTTCTTTTGCACCGTGATGAGTAACTGAATGTAAAAAAACAATTAATGTTCGAAAAAGTACAAAACTGTAAATGTTCACCAAGGACCGAATAAAACACAACTCCGTTGGGCACGAGTATCAATTGTAAACTGACTGACAAAAACGTGCGACGCACCGCTGTTGCTAACGCTTGGCGCCTCAGGATCAAACAAGTGAACGTGCAAAAGATGTGCACGAAACAATAAAATCGCTAAAAATCATTACTAAGTTTTAGTTTGTTTGTTTTTTTTACAAATCGGTTTTGGTTAATACGTTTTGCATAAATAGGCTTACTTTTTTTTTTTTTTTTATTATTATCGTTGGTTTCCAATGCGCCACTTTTGGAGCATGTGCCATAGATTGGCCATCCCTGGTCTAGAAGGTGGGTTGTGTGGAGTGGAGTGCTCTCTCGCGATAAGCCCTAGAGGTATCACATAATATAATAATACTAATAATTCTATATTTGGTTTGTCACGTTCTCCGAAAATTGCTTTAAAAGTTAAAATTAGTGTTTTCTTTTACAATTAGTGTGTTGATCTCTTATTATTATACCAAATTTGTTACAGCACATGAAAAATTACGATATCACCTCCGAACTTCGTATTTGATATGAAGCAAATGACAATAATCAAAATTAGATATTTAGAAGTAACATATTTTTATTTCGTTTAAAACTGTTTATTTTGACAACTATATTACAAGCAAATTATGTTTGTTTAAGGAAAGAATGCGTTTAAATTGTCATTTTCATTTTATGACTGAGCTCAACAAATTTGACTCTTGGGATTCTTTCTACATGCGTAATGAGCTCAATTACTTTCTCCGGAATCCCAAGTCAGCAATGAGTTTTCCATAATAGGTTCATTTCCCAAACTACTTAAGTACTAATGATGAGATTCGATTTCTTTAAACATATAACTTCGAAAAGCTGGCTGGATTTTATCGAAATTTAGTATTTCGTATGTTTACTAATAAAATCGTCCAATTTTGGCTTAAATCGAACTATTTTGGTGGAAAACGATATGAAATTATGCTAGAAATAACAATAAATAAACTTTTATCCGTAATCCCCATTCAGGAAGTCTGTTAGCGTGTACTATATATTAGTACCGAGAACGGGCTTAGAATTAGACTTCGGAAACTCGACTCTCGAGACCAAACATGAAATTTTTTTTAAACAGCTTGCTGGATGGAGGACGAGTACGCTATTCACGCAGCCAACCTGGCATGAATTGACCTAGTTTCAGTTACTGCGATGACGAATGACACCCGGATGTCTTGGATCCTATATATATACAGAAATATATATATATATATATATATATATATATATATATATATATATATACATATATATATATATATATATATATATATATATATATATATATACATATATATATATATATATATATATATATATGCTTGGGTATGTGTGTGTGCGTGTGTGTATATATATATGTTAAAAATACCAAGCTATTTTAAACCTGGTTTTACTCCATTTCCCAAGTAAGCAAACAGAAAAATAAGTCAAGTTTGCGCCTGCAAGTGTTGCAAGTCTAGCTGGCCCTGCACGTAGTGCAAGACCAAGGCAACTCATGGTAAAAGTAGGATAAGCTCTGATCAAAGCACATCTCCTGGAGAGATGTATGATGCTTTGTATTAAAGGCAAGGGGCCACTACCCAGACCGGTTTCGACCTTTATTGAGGTCTCATCAGTGGGAGCCAGGCTAGAAATACCAAGATTTTAGTAATACAACACTTGCAGGCGCAAACTTGACTTATTTGTCTGTTTGCTTACTTGGGAAATGGAGTAAAACCAGGTTTAAAATAGCTTGGGTATCTTTAACATTTATTATACCCAAGGTAAACTTTCTACATATATATATATATATATATATATATATATATATATATATATATATATATATATATATATATATATATACACACACACACGCACCCAAGGTAATAAACTTTCTACATCTTTCTCTCATCCAGAGATTTTTATTAAGAAGGTCAAGCACCTTTTGTCTACTTGTATATGAGATATATATGACTTCTGCATTATTTCAATCTTGGTGTCTCTCCCGGATATGGCTACCACTGATGAGACCTCATTAACGTTTTATGTAAGTTTTATGGGAAGGGCCACTACCCGGTCTGGGTAATGGCCCTTCCCATTATGCATTGCATTATACACGCCCGAAAGGGGGGGGGGGTGCTTTGCATTATGGGATACATACTAAGGCAAGTGATACGAAGTCATTAACCTCTGTACAGGGTGGTTCAAAATTACACGTACAAACTTTGAGGGGAGGTAGAGAACATCAAAATCAGCCATATTCACATAGGAAAGCATGACCGGAAACGCCACCGGAAGATACTAACAATGACAAAAAGATACAGAAATAACACAAAGCAGTAAGTAGTGTAAAAAACTTTATTAGGCGTAACTGAACAGTTAAATAGTAGTTGGATGTATAATATGGTAAACGCTGCAATAAAACACGTATTCTATGGCTACCCCGCAATGGGCCGAAACAGGCCAACTCATAATAAAATTTTAAGACAGACAAAGCTTACATATAAGATTATAAGACATAAGGTTACATATCTCAATCACTTTTACGATTATAATTTGTGGAATTTTTTACTCGATCCCGGGGGGGGTTTCCCCGTTTGCTCCCCTCCCTCTGCAGACGTCCATGACCGTATGATTGCATTTTTATCGACGTATGAAAGTTTTGAGAGTGCATAACACATCAGCGCTCATCTTAATTGGTCCAATACAATTAACTGCAGGATAACTTTGAATACTTCTGCGTAGGGTGCGGGAATAATCTGTTTTAGGATTTGTTAGAAAACAACAATGAAGGAGAATGCTATAGTTGGTTGGTATGTTTGAAATACTCAAAGATGAAAATATGTGAACCATCATTTATAAGACGTGAGAATAGGAAATGAAAAGAAAGAATACGTGTGAGTAGAAATACTTTCATTAATGGTAAACGAATTATGAATAATTAACATTTGTGATATGTGTGTCCTATAAGTTGCTGGGTAGAGCGAATAGCACGATCTTATAAAGTCTAGACATGAATAAGTGAATTTATGATGGCATAAGTAAAAAAAAAAATTACAAGGAGACAGAGAATGGCAGGAATAAATACGGTTTGATGGAGCAGCAAATCATCTCGTAAAATTTGTTGCCCATGTTATGTGTATTTCTTTGGTTTGTGTATCTTTCGATCCGTTTTCCAAGAAATTTCTTTTGTTTATTGAGACTCAGTATATATAACATCCGATCATTTTCGGAATTATCCAGACTTTCGAGAATCATACATTCATCCGTTATTTATTTATTTTTTTTAGTATCAGCAGTTCTTCTGTCTTATCAATCTCACATGTGCTGGTATTTTGTTGTAGATCAACAAAGTCTTATCACAGAATATTCATTTTTATGCAGGAAGATATTTTTTACTGTCTGTTGTTTCCAAAGACTAGAATAAAAATGTCTCTAGACCGTTAAAAAACTTTGCAACCTCAACAAATGCTATACTGCATAGCAAAAGAAACATTTAGTTTTTTCTCCTAACATCCACTTTCAGATTTTCAGTTCCAGAAAACATGTCTAACAGCTGTTTATAATACAGCCATCAGATACAGAAAGCGCTCAACTCATGACAAGTGACAACGTTTAATTGGATTGGTTGACACAATAACCAATCACAGCCACTAGGTGCTGGGAGAGCTCAAAATGTTAGCTCACCCAGTCTGGCTTTCTCAGCGGATTAAAAATATTAAACGCTAAGAATTTGACCTGCTGCATCCTCCTTATATCTATTTGAAGGGTTCAAAGGTGTATACATTTTGAAAGCACACACCCGGGCTATTAATGCGAATGTGACGCAATGTTTACGCGTCGAAAAGTGCCCTTTCCATGAAGCACTAATGCTTTATTATCCTCGTGAAGAGGACAATGAAGTATTAGTATATTGTGTTCAATTTTAGGAATCGTGCGAAGTCTTCAAACAATTAGGGGAGTCTTTAACAGGAATAAGTGCAAAAATATAATATCAGCGATTCTGATATTTCATAGATGAGCACTGCGCACCTGGAATATTTGTCCCTGCAAGCCTCCGTAATTCAGTCGATATAGACGAAGCCCTTTGGTCGGAAAGGGCTGGGTTTAATTCCCATCCATGAAGTTAGGAACCTTTATCTGGTCTCTTTCGACTAAAGGTGAATTAGCTGGTCTCATATGGAAGTAAGGTTTTTCGTCCCTAGGAACAGGCTAACCGGCCCCATGAATATGTAAAATTCGATGCAGTAAAAATTTTAATTTTTCTTGCATCGACTTTTACAGAGGTCGCAACTCGTAAACATGCTAAACTAACTTTGCATTAACGTTGTAAACAGAAAATGTCTAAATTGTAAGATTCAAGGGCTTAGAAATCGGCATAGTATTGATGTAGGAACTGTATATAATGTAAGTGAATTTTAATGTGCTTAGTCAGCCTGATACCACCTTCAAGGTCAATGGTAAAAGGCGGTATAGCTCTGAAGTAGTTCCGCCTTTTTGAAAATCGGATTAAGTATGTAAATTCGGTGAGAACTGAAAGCGAGCTTTAACGTGAAGGTCAAGACGGTTTGCGTGGGAATGTTCGGGGGGCCTCGCCCCTTCGTCCAGAGACCCGAGAAAACTGTATAAAGGTCATCTAGGAATGAAAGAGGAAGAGAGGAAGAGAAGAGAAGAGAGAACTTCAGAGCGAGTCTATTCGCCGTGTTCATCGGTCCGGTTGAAGTCGCGAGGGACAGCCACAGGAGCCGTGAAACCACCGAGGGAGAAGAGAAGCAGGACCAGCATGCATTGCCAATAGGACAGTGTGCTAAGTGCCTCGACGTCGAAACCCTTCGGCTGATTCATAGACATCGGAAAAATGTGCTGCAAGCCCCACGACTCATCGAAGTGAGACGGTGACGATGGAATCTTTGAGTGGAAGTCAAAACCTGAAACGGATGGGAAGCCAAGGAACCTAAGAAGGAAATAGGAACGGGTGCATAATAGAGTTGAAGAAGATATGTGAGTAGATTTTGTTGTGTTTGATTATGATATGTGAAACTGACTGAGAATCCACAGGACATTTATTGTGTTTAACATAGGTCATAGTTCAGGACTGGAAGGTTAGTCTGAGAATAATTTGTTCATAAATATAGCTGGAAATAATCGGTGTAAATTATAGAGCATGATCATCCTTGAATTGAGAAGGGCTGATAAGTTTCTTTAAGTGTTGACATAACTAGTCTAAGAATAGTTTGTTCACAAATATAGTTAGAATTACTAGTTATAAATAATAAAGCATGATATTCCTTGAAAGGAAATGGGCTGATAGTTTCCTTTGAATGTTGATTGAACACCGTGCATTTTCTAAACGTTAAATAGCTGAAGGTTTAAGCTTAGAGTGGAGTTAAGAGAGAGAACCCTATCCTATTGTATGATTTTGTATATTTGCAGTTTCGTGTAAATAAATATGTTTGTTTTGTTTACAAAGAGTGCCGCCTGATCTTTACGCAATGCACTATTTCGAAATAAACACGAACCTGTGAGCGACGGAATTCAATGTTAGTCACGACTGTTAAAAAGGGCTTTAGGAGAGAACTCTACTGGAAGTATAATTAAATCTAATACAATGAGGAGAGCACTGGTGGCGCAGTCGATAAATCTAAATAAATTTCCAGAGTTCTCCTGGTATAGAAAAAAAAATACTAATCCGTAAAATAAAGATAATAAAGAATAGGAAGTTAAAGTATTAAAGAATAAATAGCAAATAAAAGAGTATAGAGAAATATTACAATTGCGGAGCCAATTACAAAATAAATGCACACACAGGATGATATTACAAACATACACTGATTACAATCATAAATACTTGCCCTTAGGGGGAAATCAACCTGTCCTAAGGGGCGGATGAGAAAAGGAAGGAAGGAATGAACTTACGTAGCAAGTATATTAAGTATATTTATCTAAAATGTATTTTTTACAGTATTATCATCATCGAACGTCCATCACACGACAAGTCTTTCTGTAGTACTAACAACAACTCTTGTATTACGAAATCGCGCCTACTACCAGTTAAACTGTTTAAAGTTGACACTCCGACTCGCTTTAGAACATCTCACGTCATGGTAGATGTGTCGATATTTTAAACAGAACACGGCTTCAGACCTATTCTGCCTATGTGGTGTACGCCATCATCTGTTGCATCGTCTTAACTATTTATCTTGACTTTAATAAAAATGCAAGATGCTTTTTGATAAGTTGAAATTAATAATTTGTTCACTAATTGAAACAATTTAATTAGGGAACACAACATTGATTTATCCAAAATCGAAGTAAAAATAAACAAATCGATGCGCTGCATTTCATTTCATTCTAGAACTATAAAGTATCGGGTTTCTAACTTTAAATTGCTACTAGGACAGTGTAGATTTATTGATGATGTAGTTCATCCATCAGGTTAGCGAGCAGGAATCAGCGCATGTCAATAAACGTAGTTAAGCAACAGTGGGACTGCATTAGCAAATGGAAAGGTGATTACTTTATGTATTCGAATTCAGAATTCCGTAATTTCAGATATTAAAGTGTGCGATGACTGAGTATGTGAAGAAGAGGTGACTTTCGGGGGCGAATGCTGGTCTTGAAATTCACGCTTGCTCTTGTTATCATTCAGGGAGTGAGCGATGTGATTGAAATTTGATTAGCGGAATAATGAATTACTGACCATTTAAAACTATATATTTAGAAATTTATGTACATTTAATCATACAAATACAACATTTATTTTACAAATGATATTCTATATTTTTCAATTTAGCTACTTGAATACAAATTCTACGCTACGGTTCTTCTTTATGAACTGGTCAATAACATCGTCATAAAAAGTTGGTTGTAACTTAATTTTCGCAAGCAACACGCACACTTGTAAAAGCTGGCTGATTAGCTCACTGGCTAGAGCTACTTTGACTGAATATGGCCTTGTGTTTAAGACGACGTGAAGGGAGCGGAAATGGCTATGCGCGCGCATGAAATCACAGTGCTGCAGCGAGGCACTAGAAGCTCCTACAACCAAGCAAAGCCAAGGTAGCTTTGACTAGACGAGCAAGCATCGACCTTTCGATACACAACGCAAAACACAATTATTGCCGCGCAAGCTTAAGACGTCTTCTGTCTACAAAAATAAAAGCCTAAATGGAATGCGTATAAATGCATGCATTTATTAAGAAATAAATATTACTTCTTTCTCAATTAATGAGCTTGCACAGCAAACATGGAGAATTCGCCCCTGGTGATATTGTACAAATGATACGCCAACAAACTTCACCGACGTATCATTTGCACGCAGATGGGCTAAGGTTAGATATCTAGAAACTTTTTTTTTTTTTTGTATGCTTGTGGATTGAAACAGATGGACGGACTTACAGACCATGAATTAGCTACCAATGAACTTACATTTTCTGTACTTTTCTGTAAATGGATGGATTCGTTGTTTGGAATTACAGTGTTTCGGTTAAATGCGTGTGTTCTTCTGACAGAAAAAGGTTTGCCTGTTTTGTAGGTTGAAAAACCCAAGTTTCCGGGGAGGGAAAAATACATATGCTAATTTTATCCAGTGTTTAAGAATTAATCTTTAGATTTCAAATTAAGGATGGCAAACCTTAAACATTTTGAGGTGAAACAAAATTAAGCTATTAGTTTCCGTGGATCTAGCTGTCTGTAGTCCCTAAGAAGCACAAAAATGTAGTCAAAGTCAGTTCGCCATTTTCCCTACAGAGAGAAATCTAAAATGTAAATCAAGTATTTCCTTTTCACGTGCTAAGTAACTAGGTAAAATGGAAATTAATTGCTATAGGAAAGAAGGAATATATCCAATTTCGTGATTAAACTGATTAACAAGATATTATTTATTAATAATTAAAGAGAACTTTTTGAAAACTTTGCTACCATATATCCTCTTTACTACTGCTTAAAGGTGTACACCCTTCTAGTGTGTTATGCAGTTGAATTAAGTATTTTACGAAGTTTATAGAACGCTCTATTTGTCATGTCTATCAAAGATGGGTTGGGCCTCACATAGGAAGGGTGATTGACATGGCAACTGTGGTGTTAGTTTTTTATCGCTTGAACTTATCTGTCAATGGTATCAAAACTTGCAACATTTCGGAAGTTAATATGCAGTGATGAGTGCTTTTAATCTTGTTCATTTTAGCCAAATGCACATGGAGATTGGAGAAACATTAATTTCCTCCAAGTTCATAAATGTGTACGGTAGGACAGCATAGTTACACTTTAATGAAAAAAGTCGGAAGAGTTTATTAAAAAAAGTATTTGATAAATTCTTAGAGGGGGAATGCAAAGTGTAAAATGTACGTGATTAATTATGTAAGCTTGTGTATCTTGAGAGGAAAAGATCAAGCCTGGCTACTAAACGAGGTTAAAAATTAATACATAAAGCGAAAGAAGCTCGATTAAGTGTAATGACTTCGAGAGTTTGCTCTACGATATATTGAGAAACATATTAAATAGCCACGTAAGGTGATTACAATCATTGCTAAGTGTTAAGTAGAATCAGTAAAGCAAATGGCTGACATTATGCTGGGTATTTAAATATTTCTCATCTTATTACATACCACTTCCACGGACTTATCGAGAGAGGCCATCCTACACCACACAACAACAACACTATACGATTCACTGTCTGCTATACTATCTGTATCTCATAACTGCACTACAAAGGGCTCATATCCCGTAGTTTTTGCACTACGGAGGTTTTATGAACAGCAGTAATCTATGTTGCATAATGTGATGAGTCGAAAGACCTTTAAAGATTCAGGTTTCGCTATCTTGAACTGGGAAATGACCAGGAGGAAAGCTCATCGATGATATTCACTTATTAAACAGAGAAATTGTAGAAGTGCTTAGAATTAGATTCGCTGATCAATCTAATTACGGAGGGGAGGATCGCTTATTTATGGGGGAATACAAACTTTAATCCGAGATGTGAAGTACTGCACTAATAAATCCCAAATATAAACTCCAATCTCATAAATCCCATAAGTAAGTTTATTATATGTTAAAAATTAATCAAAAGCAAACGTAAATTAGACAAAAAGAAAGTTGATATCATTAGCTAACCCAGTCGCACTAAGTAAATTAACTGAAATTATCTAAACGCAGATTTCAAATCCATGGTTGTAGAAAGTTATATTCTGATCCACAGTTAAGTTCGGGTGGTCTAGAACCAATCAGTGATTGTGAATATGCATTGTATGAACTAATTCTAACTTCATGTTCATTTTCAAAATGAATTTCTGCTGCTTTTTGAAATGCAAAAAAAATACTTCAAGTTCAAAATAATTTTGAGATACTCAATCATCATCAAATTTCTGACATGTACCCTCAAGGGGGTGTACAGGATATGACAGTAATACATGAAAAATTTACATCATTTCCAACTTCCTATCTACAATTTTCCTCCAAATCAGTCTGTTACTTGTCAAGACTCCAACATTATCAGATCTTATTTCTATCTTCTAAGGCATTTTTACTATCAATTCAACTATATCTTGGTCTTCTCTGAGTCTTTTTCCTGCTAACCTGGCAGAGAACACTTGTTTTGCTAATCTTTCCTCTCCCATTCTGTTGAGATACTTCGGGTATCTAATATAATCATAGTTATTGCTATGATTTTTATGAGTCCAAGATGAAGCCTAAAAATCATAACAGTGTATATAGTTAATATAATTTCAATTATACCTATGTTAAGCTTCATTCGGCATAATAGTATCTTAAATGATCTTACTATCGCGAACCAGCGGTTATGTACAACCGAGTCACGATAAAAAGTATCAAAATGTTGACCTGACTGTGGTATACCTCTTGAACTTAGAAACCTTGAACATCAATTTCAAGATTTCGAGGTTTAACCCCGTCAGGAAAGAAAATTTAAAGAGAGTATGCCAGGGGAGTAGTTAGTTTGTATGTTCGAAATACATTGATTTGGCTATTTTCTGATTTCTAGCGTATGCAGTTTTTCTAGCAGTAACCTGATAGAAATAGGTATGGTGCAAAATAGACAGATAACTAACCTTTCTAAATATTAATATCAGTAATGAATACAAACACAGTTTAGTAATTAAATATCCATTTAATTACTAAAATTTATAAGAATCGCCCTTACTGGTTTTTTGCTTTTCATGGATAATTGTCTGTATAAACTTAGCACTTGTATTTTCCACATTTATTTCTGGTTTTCCTCCACACTACAATTATTTGTCATGTTCGATTCGAATTCCCAGGGTTGTAGTTTTATTTGCAGTCACCAACAGGTATCTCATGTAATGGAAGTTTCAAAAGAGAACTGGCATGTTTATTTTTTTTAAATTTTTATTTTATTATTTTGAAATTTCTCATGATTTTCATCATAGTGAGGAGATAGCACATTCAGTATTTGACAAACGGAACCACGATGAAATAAAATATGTAGGAACTTTTTTCCCTTCCTCGTTGAACTCTTTTGATGATTACCCAAAGAAATTTCTCCATGACGTTTGAACAGAATACGATTTTTGAAATGATGTATCCTTTCTTATTGCAGTTGTAGATGCCACATTACTAAACTGAAATAAATACTACCGATGCTTGAAAGTTGAAGGTCGATACAAATTGATCGCATAATTATTATCGTAGTAGACGTTTCCAAGATGCAACAACTTACCTTTACCTTTTATTCTCATGAACAATACTTCTGAAAATGAAACACATTTGCTAGTCATAGTCTGATGGCAGACATTAGCCTTGCAGGTAATAACTTTTGCAGTGTTATTTATTATTTATTGTTTTTTTTTACTGCATTTATTATATCTGATTGCAGTAGTCATAGCAAGTTAATGATGGTATGCATACTTGCAAGTATTCGATAAATGCCGAAATCTGCTACTCCATTTCATAACAAGCAAACTGAAGCATTCACTCTTTCTCCTCACTCACGAAGACAAGCCACTTTATAATTTATTTTTTTGACAATTATCAATCTGATGTCTTCAGCAATCCTAAACCATATACACCAGATAAGACAATTATTTTTAAGTTCTGTATTTAAAATAACTATTAAATCATCCAGCAGAATTGAATCCAACAGTCAAGCACAGCAGATGTGATACAAGCAGGGATCGAAGCTGAACACACTTCCGTGGGACTGTCCAGAATGAAACAAATGAGCAGTGAAGATCGACACCTAACAAAAAACACGCAGCTAAAACTAAACTGAGAAAAAGAACATCAGCACTGGACATCACAAGAGTGACGAGTTTTAGTCTCTGTCATTTTATCTAGACAGAAGGAACAACTGAATCGTCATGCTTGGTCACAACAATGAAAGTTAATCTTGCCCAACCAAGCACAGACACAATTATGTTGATTATTTACGCTACATGCGCTTTTTTTATATGATTTTACCCCATGAAAGTAGATTACACCATGAGTAGATTAAGGTGAGTTCTGTTTTTTTTTTTTTTTTTTTTTAATTTATTTCTTACCTAATCCGGAAACTCTACTCTAGAGACCAAAGGCGGAACTTCTACAGTCCACTTCAAGCCTCCAATAAGTGGGGCGGTGGTTTTACATTAGGTGATAAAATTCCTCTACCACCTAAAGACATTCACAAGCATCCAGGCCAGTAGTGACATTTGAACTCGTGACTTATTGGTTAAAGAACGAAGACGCAATTCATTCCACAAACCAGACCGTGATGGACACGGTCTGGCTTGTCCGAAAAGGCTATATTACAGGAAACATATCGACTAGGAATGGTTACAGGAACACAACAGCGCGTTATTATAATGGCCTCACCTCAGTTATCGGATTTTAATCCTATTGAAAATATTTGATGTGATGGGGATGTTCATGATAGGGAACTATCGCTAACAATCCTAGCTGACCCGCAAGAATTTATGTTCGATTCTGATTGGATACCTATAGTGTTTCCAAATCCAGAATCTCGTGAATTCGCTAACTCGGCGTACTGAAGTTGTTGTAGAGGCTAGTTGATGTTGTCCCACGCATCAACTAGCCAGTCAGTTTATATGTCTTGATTAGGTATTAGATCCCATTATGATTGATTGAATGCACAGATCGCTTGGATTTTTGGGAGAAATTGAGAGAGGGAAGCTTTGCAAAAGATCCACAATCGGATAAGACAAGACAGAAGGAGTAATACACATGCCGGCCACTGAATTAGAAGCCTTTATGCAGATGTACGTAGTCACGCGGTGTATATGCAAAATACTTGGTTATGTGCGTCACTATATGTTCTAGGCAACAGTATTTACGAATGCTGCTAGTCAGTAATCAACAGTGTTGTTCACAATGGGAAAAAAACAAAGTATCTTTCAGAGTTCGATAAACGGCTTATGGTGGGTGCTCGTCTGGCTGGAGCCATGATTTTGCAAACAGCTTTCTCAAAAGGTGAGATATCCCGGGTGTTTAATCAGCGGAAAAATAACCCACATTGCTTGTCTAAGAGGCGTAACTGTGGTCCTAAGACAGTCTGTCAGGAATGAGATCACCGTCACCTGAAAGGCTTGTACGGACAAACAGAATTTCCTATATGTAGCAGTTGACCGAATCATTTAATAAAAGCTGTTCCCGACCCAAATCTCACCGAATTATGCGCAGGGAATTGAAAAGTATCGGTAATGGAAGTTGCATGCCTATAGAGAAACCACTATATTAAATAAAAGTTTCTAATTCAGAAATTAGAAACGTGGTTTCGAAAATAGTCTTCCTCCGGGTGC
The DNA here is from genome assembly GCF_054136105.1 of Typopeltis vanoorti. NCBI lineage: Eukaryota > Metazoa > Arthropoda > Arachnida > Uropygi > Thelyphonidae > Typopeltis > Typopeltis vanoorti. Next base: position 140,820,045 of record NC_143555.1, on the reverse strand, counting down.
TCCTATTCTATCCTCGTTTCGAAAACATTTAGTACCAATGATACACGTAAGTAGTTAATCAGAAAGTAAAAACTATAATTCGAAGAATTTGCCACTCGAAATAGATTTATGTCTCCTTGTGTCCAATAATAATATTTTTCTTCGATAAAACCTTGTTATCCATATGTATACTATTTACATCATAATGCTTATGTGCACGTATGTTCTACAAGTATTCAAACATACGAGACTGGCGCGCAAGCACGAACTTAATACTCAGAATGTGATGCATTACTAAACTGGAAATCCTGAGCATTATACGTGCTCAAAATTCCAGTGCATTTCTTTAAGTCTGTAGGGTATTACAGAGGAAGTATTTCTCTTGCATAGTATGCGCTCAAGACCCTTTTAAGAGTACTGTAGTTTGTTTACTATATCTGTCATCTATTTGGAAGATAGAAGCTAAGGGTGACTTTTCTATAGTGACTGTTTGATTTATGTGATATAGTTAGTTGTCTCAAGTCCTAGTATACAATAAGTGGGTCGGGCTATAGTGTAGTTATCGTGAAAGTAGTATTTTAGCAATGATCAGAACTTAATGTCGTATGTTCTGATCATTGCGGTGCAAATATTCTTTTTTTTTTTTTTTTTAAAGATCGCTTTTATAATTTTATGCTGCAGTAATATTAACCTGTTTAGTTTATACTTTGCGAGAATGCCTACATTGCGATAGTATAACTTAAGATGTTACCAAGTAACGTCTTATAAATTAGGACTTTTATGTACGCAAGAGTTAAACATTTTTAGTAGGATTAGCTTGTTTGCTAATCAGACTAAAAACTTAGTTTGCTACGTGAAAAGTTTGCTTTTCAGATAATTTATGTGCTGATTACAATTCATCTATGTATCGTGTAAATTCCCAAGTATATACTGTGTTGTTTTAACTTGAGTGATGGCGGTAGTTTTACTGATGTACGCATTTTGTGTATAAGAGAGAGTAGATGTATTTTTATGTGCTCATTTGCAACTTACTGGCATAAGTGATGGGAACGTTATGCACCCATAACTTCCTCACCACTCAATATATTCCAGTTGATATCTAAGATGTTTTTCCGACAACATTCTAAGCAAGGCATCCCAGCTACCGGGACTTTCTACAATCTTCCTAATTAGTACCCTAAGGAGAATTTGGCAGTAACGTATGAGTGGGATGTCTACTCTCCACAGCAAACCATGATGTGTATTACAGCGGAAGTGTATTCTTATAAATTTCGACATACATTTTCCTTGTAATCCTACTATTTTTAGAATCATACATATTTCATGACTGACTTAAATTGTATTTTCCCGGCTCTTTCTCTTTCGTATACATCATTAGTCTAAACAAGGTTTCAGACATCTAAAACCTTGTTACTAGTACCAAACTGTTACATAATTAAATCCCTTTCTCCCTTGGCATTTTTTCCCAGTTCCTTAAATAACTATGTATTTACTAAACAGAATTTGAGTTTCTGTATATGATTAAGGAGAGTTCATTATTCTCGTACTTGAATTTTTTTTTCCCTTTCTGAAAACTTTCAAAAGATAATGTACAACTCAATTTCCTTCAAAGGTCCTCCTTTTTGTAACCCAACTAGCAGAATTCAAGTAGCTCGTGCCGTTACTATGGATTTTAACAAGCTTTCGTTACTGTACTCAACAGCTTAAATATTTGAGCAAATTTTCTGATTTTATAATTTAGGAATTTCTAACTTCCAATCGTATCTTAAAGAAATCATACTTAAGACTTGATTTATGATACAGTTACTGAGTTGATTCAGACAGTTATCTTCGAGAAAAATGTCAATTAGAAAGAGATGTAGAGATCTAGAGAAATCCAAACATCGAGTAAAAAATAGTCATTGGGTAGAAAATGGTGGACAATTCTTTATCTTCAAATTCCGCTTCCGTTATTTTATCTCATTCATTTTCTTTTAAATGTCATATTTTTCTTTCAGTGACTGTGAATCGAACACAGGTGTTTGGATGACAGTATTTTACACTACTGTCTCGTTTCAACAACATCGTATTAGACAAAACTAAACTTCTAGAAGATTCACCGATCCATTCGGTAAATAATCCATACGCAGATCATCTCTGTATTCTCTGAATATATGTGCGCAATATGTAGGCAAGGCATTCAAGTCTTCGGGGATAATCCTTCATGTTAGATGAGGTTCTTACCTCCGTTTGTTTGCTCTACTATTATTCGTCATTATTATTCTCTACTATCATTCATCATTTCATTCCTTTTATTTAACGTTTAAACATCATAGCGTATTTGATGGCCCCTAGTGGATGAGTTTCTCCAGTTAATGTGAGATTCTTTTGAATCTGTTAACATGGTGGTTTGCGGTACGAAAAGTTGATGTATATAGGAAACATTAGTAACTTCGCAACCCTTTGGTTGTGAAATTGCACCTCAGGTTTCATTCATTAAATATATATATATATTGTTCTTTATGTAGAAAGTATTTTACCTTGGGTATATTAAATGTTAAAAATACCAAGCAATTTTAAACCTGGTTTTACTCCAGTTCCCAAGTAAACAAACAGACAAACAAGTCAAGTTTGCGCCTGCAAGTGATGCAAGTCTAGCTGATCCTACAGGTAGTGCCAGACCAACTTGTTCTGGTAAAATACTTATAAGCTCTGTATTACTAAATCTTGGTATTTCTAGCCTAGCTCCCACTGATGAGACCTCAATAAAGGTCGAAACTGGTCTGGGTAGTGGCCTCTTGCCTTTAATACAAAACATCATGCATCCCCTTCTTGGAGATGTGTTTTGGCATTAAGGGTAAATATTAAGATTAGTGCTTGGAGCTTATGCCACCTTTACCACGAGTTGCCTTGGTCTTGCACTACCTGTAGGATCAGCTAGACTTGCATCACTTGCAGGCGCAAACTTGACATGTTTGTCTGTTTGTTTACTTGGGAAATGGAGTAAAACTAGGTTTAAAATTGCTTGGTATTTTTAACATTGTTCTTTATATATATATATATATATATATATATATATATATATATATATATATATATTGTTCTCTAGTTCTTTTGTAGGCAAAAGAACTAGAGCAAGTGCCCTGTCAAGCCATGTACTGCTTTCAGTAAACACAAATAATGAAGGCCGTCAAAATGAGATAAACTGGACAACAACCTCAAACCTTCATATATGCCGTGACGAGGTGGAGCGACGCATAGTCGAGTCTAAGGAAATTGTTATGGACCCTCATCACATAAATAATAACCTCAGCTATAATCTACCGGACTCTTTCAGCTCTGCTATCCGATATTGGCACACACTGCTACGAAGATAAAATATACAAACAAACTAGCGGTTTAGCTATGGGCAGCCCTCTATCCCCAGTCTTAGCTAACATTTTTCTAGAAGATTTTGAAGAGAAAGCTATTTCCTCAGCTACTTTGAAACCTAAACTGTGGTTACGCTACATTGATGCCGTCTTCCTTATCTGGGGACATAGTTTAGATGAACTGCAAAACTTTCTGAACCATTTAAATAACCAACATCAGAACATTAAATTCACATCAGAACTAGAGATTAACGGCATACTACCCTTCTTGGATCTAAAGATCAACAGATTACCTGACTGTCTTAAATTTCCAATTTTTCGAAAAACCACCCACACTGATAGATATTTACATGGGTCTTCTCATCACTTCCCACCTCAGAAACTGGGCATCATCTCCACCCTCGCCCATCGAGCAAGATGTCTCACTTACACAGAAGAAGACCTTCAAACAGAGCTTAACTTCCTGAAAAACACCTTCTTAAATAATGGATATTCGTCTCGTAACATCACTAAACGTTTGAGACCACGCCAACATCCTCGACAAGAAGATGATTTCAACCCTATCACTCATATACAGTTACCATTTATCAGCTCTCTTACCCCAAAATTAGCTAAGATTTTGAAGAAATTCAACATAAAGACCGACTATACTACTCTGCCAAAACTTCGTTTTTTTCTGAGTCGACCAAAACCAAAACACAACCAACTACATTTTCCTGGTGTTTATAAAGTTTTGTGCGACTGTGGTCGACCTTATTTTGGCTAGACAGATAAATCTGTTTCACTTCATCTTGAGGAACATTGACGTGACATCTCTTACAGCAGAACACGTGCGAGCGCCCTTTCCAGTCATGTCCTCTTCTCGGCAAACTCTAACCTTGAAGAACAGCCACATCAAGTTGACTGGGAACGCACTACTAATTTATATATATGCAAGGATGAATTCGAAAGAAGAATTATCGAATCAAAAGAAATGGTTCTGGACCCTTCACATTTGAACAACAATCTAAGCTACAAATTTGATTGATTCCCATAGCGCAGTAATCCAGTACTACTGGCGCTCTAAAATTAGCTGTCGCACACATTCAACTCATGCCAACGGTAGCACGCGGTCACCTATTCAAATATGACTGTTACTATTCTGCTTTTTATTAAGCTGGAAAGTCCATGTTTTTTACCTTGTTATTTTTATATCTTATGTTTTTTATTTCTCACCTGAAGAAGTCGGAGCACCGATGAAACTAGTTGTGATGTATTAAAGGTTTTTTGTTATACTTTCTCGGGTTCTAGTCAGTTAAATTTATTTTTATAAATAAATAAATATATAATAAACAGATCGATCATTATAAGCTTTATATATATATACATTACATTAATTTATATATATATACAGTATATATATATATATATATATATATATATATATATATATATATATATATATATATATATATATATATATATATATATATATATATATATATATATATATATATATATATATATACAGAAGGAAACTGTTAGTTCCATTAGCTTATAAGGATCGTTCAGGAACCAAATAGAAAGCATCTATTTGGCATGCATTAAACAATTATGCTTTTCAAGATGCAACTTTCCTTGCAGAACGACTGTATGCAGAAGTGGCTTCAGATGACACATTGTTCTTACTAGCTACATGTTATTACCGTGCAGGGAATACCTCTTCTGTCTATTCATTATTAAATAATAAAGGTTGCCGCACATCCCAGTGTCGCTAATTATTTGTCCGTTGCTGTTTAGACCTTCACAAATATGCTGAAGCTGAATTTGTCCTTACTGGAAGTGCAATTGCAAGAACCAAACATTTGAATGAATTATCAAATGAATTTCGAGATTGTGCATATACATTACATTAATTGCTATACAGTTGTTAGGAGAAATTTGCAAAAAAAAAACAGAAAGGTTTTCCAAAGCTAGTGAAATGTTTAGGAAAAGCTTAAAGCTGAATCCCTTTCTCTGGTCCTCATTTGAATCATTAGTTTGCTTAGGGGAAAGGCCGGATCCAGCCAAAATTTTTAATATCATAGCGTATTATTTATAAAAGCAGAGAAAGAAAAACACATTTGAACAAAATATCCTTTCATTAATAAGTCGAAATATCCTCAACGTTATGTTGAAAACATTATTTATTTCGTATAATGATTCAACAGCCGTTAGCCCCTTTTACGGGGACGTACGGCACTATCTCAGTGCCCCCCCCCTATTTTTATCCGGGATCGGCATAGATGACGAATCAGACCTATGGCTGGAGGGACCGACTTAAGTATTCCTGATTGCAATCCGTGTGTGTTCACGGGGCCGATTTTTCTGTTCTGGGGGTCGAAAAACCCGAGTTTCCTGGTGAAAAAACCGCCTACCTCCATACGAGACCGGCTAACTCACCTTTCGTCGAAAGAGACCAGATAAAGGTTCCTTACGTCACTGACGGGAATCGAACCCGGGTCTTTCCGACCAAAGGACTTCGTCTATACCGACTGAGCTACGGAGGCTCGTTGGAAACATTAAGACATGACGTCGGCAGCTGATGAGATACTCTTAGTATTATTTACTTCACTCATAGTAATAACTACAACTTACACATTGAGCAATCAAAGCGTATTCAGTCTTCTATTATCTTCTTCTTGAGTAGTCTGCAATTGAGCAGGTTTTTCTTTTAGTAGCAGAAACTTTCCCTCCACCCTCTTCTGTTCTGAGCCTTCTCTTTCAAGGTTGTGTCTCCATTGAGCATGTCATCTAGCATTGTTTTTCTTCCTCTTCCTCTGGGTCTTTTCCCGTCTATTTTTCCTTCGATAGCATCTCTGACGATTCCATTCCCTCTCAGAATATGTCCGATCCAGTTTCCCTTTCTTCTTTTTATCCTCCTTAACAGACTTATTTCTTCTTATACACTTTTAAGACCTCTTCATTAGTTATTTTATCTGTCCATTTGATTTTTTCCATATTTCTCCAAGTCCACATCTCAAAGCTTTCCAAAATCTTAATTTCTTCTTTCTTCAATGTCCAAGTTTCAGCTGCATAAAGGGCAACACTCCACACAAAACATTTTATTAGTCTTTTCGTTATTTTTCTATCCATTTTACTTCTGAATAAATTCCATTTTCTATCAACGCATCTCTTCCCATCGCTCTTCTTGCTTTTATGTCACTTTTACATCTTCCATCACTGCTAATCACACTTCCTAGATATTTAAATGTCTTTACTTGATTCAATTTCCCCCCATTTATTCTGATATCCATATTTGCCTCTTTCCTTGCTATTTTCATTACCTTTGTTTTTCTGATATTAATTTTCATTCCATAATTGATACAGGATTCCAGTAATCTGTTCAACAGGTGTTGTAGTCCTGTTTCAGTATTTGACAGTAATTCCTTGTCATCTGCATATCTTATTGCAAATATCTGTCTATCTCCAATCTTTATTCCTTCTTCTGAATTCTCCAGTGCTTTTTTTAACATTGCTTGGGAATACATGTTAAACAAAATTGGTGACAGAGAACGGCCTTATCTTACTCCTCGTCCAGTGATACCTGGTTCTGTTGTGCCATATGTTTCTTTCACCATGGCAGTTTGTCCCATGTATAGTGAAATAATTAGCCTTGTCTTTCCAATCTATACCAATCTTTTTCATTACTTCCACCATCTTATCCCATTTTACGAAGTCAAAAGTTTTTTCAAAATCGATATAACAGATATTAACTTCTTTATTCACTTCCAGACTTCTCTCACTTATTATTCTTAACAATCCAATCGCATCTCTTGTTCCCCTACCCTTCCTGAAACCAAACTGATCTTCTCCAAGAAATGCTTCTATTATAATGAGTATCAATTGCAATTCCCGGGTGAAACCACATGGATGTATGAAAAAAGGAGTTCGAAATTCCAAGTGGTTCATTGACCTGAGAACGACTGAGGTATCAAATAAACGTGACAGAATAAGGCAAAGAACAAGAATCGCACTCTTTTTAGTGGACCAACTGAGTCTAAGACCTCCGTGCTTTATGAGGTTTCTAGCCGTACCAGTTTACTTTTTTGTGTACAAATTTATCATTAAATTTATTCTGAAAATTGTTAAAAAAACAGTTTTATCAAAAATAACATTTGTGAATTAGAAATTGCATCAAGTTTGTTCGCAAGTTTAATGGGGTGTAGGAAGCGATTCTCTTGGTCGCCCGCTAATGACGATAATGCGTCTTTCTTCATCTGTTTAGTTTCTCATCTACAATGAGGTGTTTGATGTATTCAATACACGTGGGGGAAGCTTAATAAAAAAAAAAGTAAAAATCGCTGAAAGATAACGAACCAAATGCAATAAAAATATTGCATTTTTTACATAACGTATTCTGAAAAACATTTCAGCTAAAAAATAGAAACGAATAATTATGCTCATTTAAATGAGATGAAGCACTCCTTTTAATACCTTATTTTTAATTTAAATGACCAGTAATGAAATAATTACTAATTGGAATTTTTGATGTTAGAAAGAATGACAATTAGAACAGGCTGATTTTCGGAGGTAAGGATGATGCTAACATTTAGTACTGAATCTAACAATAGTGCCGAAAACAGCACGAGGTTAGAAATAATGTGGAAAATATAAGATAAAATGGCCAGATCGAAGCACAAAACATGAAAAGAATCAAAGGAAAATAGATAAAAAATTATGGATTTAAATAGGAAATAATTGAAAGCTTGTTATAATACATGATAAGTCGGCAGTATGATGTCGTTTCTGAAAAATTGTCATCAGATAGTAGAAGGTGAAAACTTTCTTTGTAATGGCTAACTACCCTTCAGCAGAAAGTGAGTTAGCCATTACAAAGGCTGCTTACGTTCTACTTTTTTTTTTAATGTGACTCCACCCAAGAAAGGTTATAAACCTTGTTACAATTAGCATTTAAGGATTTCTTTTCTATTTTTTATAAAATTTTTACCAGGTTCAGAAAACCTGCTCTATAGACGAAACATGGAACGTTTTCAAAAGACAGTCACATACATCCATGCTCATGGATGTATGTGAAATCGAAATCTCCAAGCGATTCGAACCCGCATCCTGTTAGTTGTAGAGGGGAAATACTAACTATTCGGCCAGCAAGTCGTATTAAGGTCTTTCCATCTAAAGGGCAAAGGCCTTTTTTTTTTGGTCTCACGACTGCTGTAGTGGCTGTTGTTTGAAATTATGGCCAAAGCAGTTAAGCTATGAGGATAGTGCACTGTCTGTAACTGCACGTGTACTTCTGGGCGTTTGTCTATATTGCGTGATGCAAAATCCAAGTTTCTTTTCATCTGGAGGTGAGTTAACCGAAGGTAAGTTAATTGAGACTTTTAACTTACCTTCAGATGAAACTTATAAAAGTTTTTCGCCTTAAACCAGATTCGAAAACCTTAGCGACTACTTTACAAAGTTAGGAAAAGTTAAAGGCTCTTTTCTTTTCTTTCTAAGAATGAACTGTATCTATTATTTAGGATTAGGACGAAGAATGTTAGGATATAGGAGACAATTGTATCATATCTCTCAGTTATGGGTTATTCAGGTGGCTTATCTGCGAGAAAGGAGAAGACCAAAACATTCGGAGAAAAAAAAACTTACAACTTCTATTTTACAACTTCTATTTTATTTACAACTTCTTGGAAAAATCAAAGATTCTCAAGTAGGAAGACCACAATTAATTATTCGCCTTATTTGCTAATTCCACAGTCTTGTTCACTCATTATCGTACTATCTTTAACTATATTCCTTAGTACAGCTATTCGACCTTTCGAAATCCCCAAAAGAATTTTTTTTTTCGTCATAAAACTCCACTAGGTCCAAATTATACTGAGTTACTCGATAGAGAGATAAACCAGCTAAGCATACTCTTTTTTCCCTATAATATTTATATTGACTAAAATCAAGCCTTCAAATATATTCAAATATATATAAGATATCAGAGCAGTTTGATTTACATGATAAGGGGTCTATACTTTAATATAACTGTTTTCTTTCTCATAAACCCACAGCAGCGATTCTTACCACAATAGCCTTTAAAAAAAAAATAAAAATCCAGTTAATTAAAATCGCAGTGGAGATTTAAATCTCTCTCTCTCTCTCTCTCATCTCTTAAAGAGATGCCGTGCAACCTTTTTATCTGTGCTCCTTCCTCAACCTTATTAATTTATTATATTTTTAGTTCTAACGTACTATACCTATAGCTTGTATTTTTCCTTTCGAAATTCTCGCCCTAAACTCCCTTTCTTGCGTCATAATTCTGTAATGAGTCCAAATTTCGTCTTCAGCCACTACCGAGTCCACGCGAAAGGTAAACCAACTAAGTATACTCTTATCTCTTCATAAAATTTAAGATGATCAAGAATATGGTTTAGTGTTGCCTTAAGATATATATCCAGATAGATTAATTTATCTGCTAAAGTCTCTCTATCTTAATATAGCTATTTTCTTTCTCATAAACCAACAGCGGCGACTCTGATTAGCATTTTGTTAAAGCGATGACGTTCAACATTTATTATTATTATTATTATTATTATTATCTCACGAGGGACGCAGATCTCCATGGATTCTCGTGACTACACAGATACTCTTAGTTATATAGCTAACCAGTTACTGTTTACTCTTCATTTGTAAGAAGTAGAGCACGGAAAACATAATACTACAAAAACAATAACAAATCACTTACTATGACAGATAGGAAAAAACTAAGTCAGATTAAATAGAAAAACAATTTATTATAATTACGAGATATGATTCCAAAATGTATGAATACTGAAGAGCGAAAATGAAAACATTGTTATCCACAAAGTCTTGGGTGTAGCTTATTCCAAACAGATCTCCTCTTCATGTATTTATTCCACGTACTTTTCCTGACATTACCAGAAGCTCTGTTCTATTGCAGTTTTTAGCGTTGCGCCATTGCTATAACGAAATGAGTCTTTGCTAATAGAAACAGACTCATCTTCAAAACTGCAGCTATAGTAAGATATAATTCTGATTTTGATTAGATGGTTAATTTCTGATATCGTAAATCCCCAGCTTTTCTTATGCGCAAATACCGTTGCTCGCTATTTCCAGACTATATTATAGTACTTTTAATTTATTGTATTTTAAATTTAAATTTAAATATTTTTAATTAGAATCATGCGTACAAATATTTAAACTGTCGTTCACGAAGTCCTTCAAATAGTCGATGTGATTCAAATTTAATGAATATTTCTTGAAGAAAACATTTGCTATCTGCCCGCGAACCAGGCCGTAAAATATCTTCTTCTTTGAGTGCCATCTCCTATCGGAGGTCGGCGACCACCTTGGCAAATTTTGAGCGATTCTCAGCTATTCTGAGCAGTCTCTCAGAGTTCATACCAGTCCACTGTCTGATATCTGCCAGCCAAGATTTTCTTCGTCTTCCTTGTCCTCTTCTTCCATTTATCTTCCCTTTTATAATCAATTGAAGTATCTTATATTTTTCATTACGAAGTAGGTGACCAAGATATGCAGTTTTCCTTCTTTTTATGGTAAAAGTTCACGTGATTTCCCCGTTTGTTCCAGTACTTCCTGATTGGACGTTTTTGCTGTCCATGGGATTTTTAACATTCGTCTGTATAACCACATCTCAAAGGATTCAAGTCTTTTTATTGATGTTGTCTTCAAGGTCCAAGTTTCTGCACCGTACAGCAGTACAGACCATACATAGCATTTAACCATGCGTACTCTAAGTTCTAAGTTTAAACTGCGGTTACACAGTGTTGATTTCATCAAGAGAAAATTTTTTCTTGCCATTTCAATTCTAACTTTTATTTCCATTTCTGGATTGCAATCTTCATTTAACCAGCATCCGAGATATTTAAACTTTGCCACTCTTTCTATTTGTTTCCTATTTAAAGAAAGTGCTAAATTAAGAATTGGTTTTTTACTTATGACCATGAATTTAGTTTTGATGATATTTATTTTTAATCCAATTTTTTCACTCTCTGCATTTATTAGTTCCAAAAGATTTTGAAGATCCTGAATATTGTCAGCCAGAAGAGCTGTATCATCCGCATATCGGATGTTATCGATGATTTCACCATTTACACTAATCTCTTCCTTTCTTCCTTCCAAGACGTTTTGAAATATGGCTTCTGATTAGATGTTAAAAAGAAGAGGTGACAGCACACATCCTTGCCTTACTCCTCGTTTGATGTTAAGGGAGTCCGTAATAATGTCATCAACTTGAACAGATGCCTTTTGGTTCCAATATAAGTTTTCAATGATCCTGATGTCTTTACCATCTAATCCAATTCTTTTTAATAGTACAATCATTTTAGCATGTTGGACTTTGTCAAATGCTTTCTCGAAGTCGATGAAGCAAATGAATATTACCTTGTTTTGGTCAATACATTTTTGAAATAAGATCTGAGAACAGAAAAGGGCCTCTCTTGTTTTCCCAAGCCATTTCTAAAGCCGAATTGGGTATCACTGATGGTGTCTTCACGTAAAAACCTGTCCATCGTGCTTCATTGCAAGCTATTAAATTCTGTCCGAAAGATTTAGTGAATGATATAGTTTTCATTAAGCAAGACATTCGCTTTACCTGTGGAAAAGCGTGAAGGTTGTCATCACCATCATCTCCCGTACTGTATCTCATATAGTAACGAAACATGACGATATACTAACTACATATGATAATCAAATAAATTCTACTAGACAAGAAATATTTACCCAAGCGTAAGCAAGCAAAGTTTGCGCGTGAAGTATCTTCTTTACATTGATTTTGTTTACTGAACGAATTTAAATTGGAATGAATTTAAGATTTCGTGTTATAGATATTCTGAGGTATTTAGAAATATTTTAAACCTTGAATTGGTAGCAAATGCTGTAAAAATGAATTGTCTGCTATTTCCCACACTAAATTTATGGAAACAAAAATGTGCAGTTGCTTACTCAAATAGCACCTTTGTTGTTTAAAAAAAAAATCAAACGTATATTTTTAGGTGCTCGCCTTCAATAAATGGTTTAACAGCAGCTGCAAATTTCTTAAACAGGTATAAAAATCCAATTTTTAAGGAAATGTGCTTAGAAGAGCACAACAAAAAAAGTAATAGAAATTTGCTTCGTTACAGAAGTTTGCTAGTGTACTTGGCATAATTATCAATGTGTCATGATTCATGCCTTCTGGCAATTGCGAAGAAATGAAGCGTGAAAGTTTTCGTTTGCTTTTTTTTTTTTTAATACGATGGTTTCTATTTATCCAAAGCACGACATTCTTTATCTACTTTTCTCTTTGCACACGTGATTAATTTTTATAATTATACTTTACTATTGCAACCAAGAGAAATTCATAACTTCCAAACGACTAAATACAAAAACTTATTTGTATCTTCGCTCACACTTGACATACGAGGGTGTCTGAAACGTTTTCTTCGCCTCGACCATAGATGGCAACACTATCGGCAAGATTTTGTTTTTCTAAGTTGGTACATTTGTCATAAGCATCGATGTGAAATTGCAAGTCATGCTATCAAGTAGTTTGTTTTATACAGCTGTCTGAAGCAAAAGTGTTGTCTGCATCCCTTGGAATGGATATAATTTAGTATCGTGTGGTTATAAAATTCTTTGTAAAAGAAGGTTTAACGCCAAAAGAAATTCATTCGAAGTTCGTAAACGTTTATTTATGGGCACTCTTCTCTTTCATTTCCGAGAAATTAAGAAATGGGCTGCCGAGTTTAAACGTGGCCGCACCAGCCTTGCAGATGATCCACGTGCAAAAAAGTGTAACACCAGAAATCGTTGATCAATTTGGTATCGGATGACCGGCGAGTCAAAGTGCGTGAAATTGCTGATACTATAGGCATTTAAAAAGAATGTGTAGGATATATTTTGCATGAAGAACTACAAAAAAAAGCTATGCGCAAGATGGGTGCCGCGCTTGCTCAAAGCAGATCAAAAACGCAATGGAATGAAAATCTCTGAACAGTGTTTGGAGCGTTTTAACAAGAATAAAACTGATTTTGTGCGTCGATTTATTACTATGAATGAGACTTGGATTCACCATTACACACCAGAATCCAAACAGCAGTCAAAACAGTGGACAGAAGCCGGTTGTTCAGCGCCAAAGAAGACAAAGTTGGTTCCATCAGCAGGAAAGGTCATGGCGCTGAACAACTTTGGGATGCTAAAGGCATTTTTTTTTATTAATTATTTTGAAAAGGGTAAAACAGTCACCGAGGAATATTATTCCGATCTTGTAATCATCCTAGAGGAAAATATTCGTGAAAAAAGATCCAGTTTGCAGAAGAAAAAACTCATCTTTCATCAGGACAATGCACTTGCCCACAAAGGTGTTTTGGCAATGGGAAAGGATCTGCATTATGAATTGTTGGAGCATCCACCCTATTCCTCAGATTTAGCTCCCTCTGACTTCTGTCTCTTCCCAAACTAAAACTCTTACACGCTGGTCAGCGTTTTTCTTCGAATCAAGAGGTGATTGCAGCTGTAGAGGTGTATTTTGCAGATCTTACTGAGAACTACTACAGGGACGGGATAATGGCGCTGGAGCATCGCTGGAATAAATGTATTAGTCTTAAGGGAGATTATGTTAAAAAATAAAAATAATTGTGAAATTCTAAATTTGTTTTTTCATTGTTAAGCCGAGAACTTTTCAGACCACCCTCGTATAACGAAAACATGTTATTTTGGTTCTAAAACATTCAACCATTTTAGTAGTTTTAACAAATCCAAACTGCGCAAATCATAACTGCTTTTATTTAAAAACAAAGAACATTTTGGTAATACGTTATCGATTACAACTTTATTGTAATTTTAAAACTGTTGCGCTCGTTTCTACGCATAGTTAACTTTTCAAGAACTAGTACAACTCACAACTGCCATGATTTCTTTCAGAAAATGTCACACTCTGTCCGTCTCAAGTGTTATTCCTTCTTCGTTCAACTTTCAGGTGTTGGCCAATCCGTGAAGTTCAATTTCATTTAATGCAATTTTAACATACTTTTGTAGCCTCGGGGAACGTCTAGCCGCTCATATGCCATGTCCTTGGATTAATGAGATCACCCGTATGCTGTATGTTTACACACGTTTGGTCCTCTTAGGGGAAACTCCAACATCGCAAAGCGCGAGATGTGTTTACACCAACTGTACTGTGTGTGTGTGTTCGCGTAGCGACACCGCATTGGAATAGGACATTTATATTGCTGCCACTGCTATGGCATACAATGTGTTCAAACACACCGAATATAATTTCCATTGCCTGATGTGGGTTCCCAGTGCATAGAATTAATTTCTGGTATATTTAGACTACTCTATTGTCTATATGCGGGATTCATCTGTTTAGAAGTCGCGATTTCAGCTCTACTGAATGAACATGTAGGACTAAAACTGAAAACTATCGTATTAGTTGCATGATAAATTCATAATATTCTTATGGAATATTCTGGATAATCTTATGTCTGCACTTTTGTTTTTGATAGTTGACTAACTGCGTTTCATAGGAAGGAGAAACTCGACGCTGTTGCTTGAAAGGATTGTGCAAATATTAACTCCGAACATAACTATTGGTTCAGAATGAGCTAGGAATTCTGAAAATACAGGAATCGCTAAGTACTGCTATCGTTTGCAGCAGACTGCAGTTACTTTTTCATCCCAACTAAAAGATAAAGTAGTTTAAAAATTTATCTGTTGTTTTATATTTTATTATAATTTATATTTATATTTTCCGAATCTCATAGCGTACATAGTTCCTATATGGGAACTATGTATGGTCTGAGATCACATCCATAGTTTTGTTGATGACAGTATACACAATTCCTTTTCGTCTTAAATCTAACAACGTTTGTGCTGCTCAGGTATTCTAAGCTTCAAGATCTCTCAAAATCTGTGATGTAGACACTTATTTTCTTGCCAATTCTCTCTCTCTCTCTGGCTTACACCAATTGCTTTCTCACACACTTTGTTTCTACGCTGTCTTTTCTATATGACTTTTCATAGACACGCCTTTATTAAATTGGCTTCCATCTCTAAGCACGTAAAACGAGAAGCAGCTACTGATCAAACTCCATTCAGAGTAAGTCATCAATCTCACACTGAAATAACTTCTCCTTTAACATCATCTACCTATGAAGAGAACTTCCTCGAGTCGTGTTCTGAAAAAATTACAGCTTTTCACTTGAAAACTATATGAGTAAATAAAATAAATAAAAACAATAGTCTGTTTTCTTGACCTTTAATGTACACATGGTAAATGCAGTATAAATTTTACGATGAGTTGTTCCGATTTGCCGCCGAAGCACTACGATTATAAGTAAGGGTGCACTGTGTCTGTCAATTGCGTATGTTCTCTGTCCGTTCTAATCAACAGGCTGGCAGGTGGGTTCCAATCCCGCCTTGGGCATGGATGTTTGTGACTGTCTTTAGGTGGGAGATGAATTTCATCAACCTGCGTGAGACCACGCTCCGCTTATTGGTTTCCGGACAACGTAAAAATAATTAAAAATACAAAAAAAAATAAAATAAAATAAAATAAAAATTAATAAAAATAAAACAATGCACTATAAGTATACAAAAAAGTTTACACTTCATATAAACACCTACAGGTGGGATGCACATAAAAAAATTCTTTGCGTGCTCTTCGAGATTCGAACCCACGATTTCGAACCAAAATCAAACGGTATCGCTGGTACCGAGGTACCCTATATTTTGCAATCTTTCTGGTCTATGTGTATGTGTGTTTATTATAAAAATCTACAGTCTAAAAAGTTTAAATAAATGTTTTAAAAAGTGTTCTAATATTTTAGATGTTTTTAACTTTGCATTCTAGGCTGATATTTATGGGGAACATCATCTATTTTATTTATTGAGTTCAATGCCATTTGAATTTTCATGATATTGTTCGCTTTGCTTTTCTTCATTTTCTTTTGTGTTTTGTATGTGAATGATTTGTTTTTAAAATGCACATCCACCTTAAACAACAGTCCATGACGACCTAGGTCAATCATGGTGGTGGTGAAAGAGGCCTGATGTGGATTGAAAAGAGGCCATATTTAATTTAACAGCAGTGTTCTCTATTTATGTACCTTTTATCCAACTGAGTCTTAATGTGCTAAAGTTTCTAACCTTTCATGCATAGAATATCATGAAAACAAACAAACAAACAAAAAATAAAGCATCTTTCTAGTTTCTTCCATTTCCCACACTTCCGAGTGAAACGTCTATCGTCTGATTCAACATGCACACGACAATACTCCAAGGTATTAGGATACAATAGTGACCTGAAAAGGAAGTATTCCTAGAGAGTCACAAATCATTTACTTTTTATTTTATTTTATTTTTTTTAAAGATTTCTTCACATTGCATAACAGTCGATAGCGAGAAATTAGTTTTCCGAGTTTTAATTCTCTCAAATCATATACAATTTCCTATGATCTTTTAATTAAAGAGTATGAATAAAAACAAGTAGCTAAAATACCCCTGCACAGGTGTAGGATTGAAGAAATTTGAAAGAATAAACGCAGAAGGTTTTAAGCGAGGCTGAATTCATTGGTATATGCGAAATATGTTTGGAAATAAGAAATTTGCCGCTAATTTGCATGAATTTAAAAAAACAGTGAAAAGTAGGAAATATTTCATGTTTATTGTTTTTGTGCTATTAACATGGCGCCGGAAATACGATGGTATCAGCTATTGTTTTTTTTTTTAGAAAATGAGGGAGCCACCACCACACACAATACACAAAGAGCGAGCGAGAGAGAGAGAGAGAGAGAGTCGGTTTGGTTACATCCGTCACAGCACCAA
Organism: Typopeltis vanoorti; assembly: GCF_054136105.1. Lineage (NCBI taxonomy): Eukaryota > Metazoa > Arthropoda > Arachnida > Uropygi > Thelyphonidae > Typopeltis > Typopeltis vanoorti. The sequence goes on along the minus strand of NC_143555.1, from coordinate 140,802,904 downwards.
CTATATTTATTGTCTGCTAACCGTATCTCTGGTTTGGTTACATCTATATTTATTGTCTGCTAACCGTATCTCTTTCTTTCTTCTTCCCTACTGATATCGCTATGATCTGCTCAAGCTGTAGTTATTGCAATGCACGCAGTGTTAACTAAATTGATACGAAGCAGAAAGTAAATATCATAGAACTTAAATACTTAATACTCTTAAAGATGTTTTCGAATTTTTTTCCTTTTTTTTTTTTAAACAGAAAACTAAGAGCTTTAAAGAGCAGGAGAAATACTCAAGAGAATATGTATGGCGTGCAAAAGAGAACGACTGGAACAGTAATCTTTCAGTCAATTGAATTTCTGTTTTCTGCTAATGGAAAAGTATTCTTTGGAGAACAGTTCTTGTTTGGAATTAAATAGGCACACCTTTCTCTCTCTCTGTGTTCTAAATTTTATTTTAATCGTACTAAAAGCACTTCTTTTAAGAGATCGACTTCATTGTTTACGCTTTAGTGCTTTCGTAAAGAGCTAGGTGGGGATTGAATGTGTTTCTGTCTTTAGTAGGAACAAAGTTCTGTGAAACTGTTAGGCTTGAAGGAAGAATTTAATTTTCTTAATGCCAAAGCAATACGCAAAGGTTGGAACACGCAGTCAAATAAACACATTCATTCTTTTTATCATATCCTTTATTGCTTGGCTGGAAATAATACATATACGTGATAGCGTTTTCACAACAACAAAAAGAGAAAGGGGAAAAAAATAAAAAAAAAACAAACAAATCTCAACTGCCGCGACCTATTAAACTAAGCTTTACTGCCAAAAATCCCTTTGTCGTTTTATCGTTCTTCAATATAAGAGGCTGTACAAATATTTGGAACGTTTCTAGCATGTCCTTCAGTGGCATATTTTATTAGCTTTGATTCCATATTAATTAGGTTTTTTTTTTCTTTCCAAGTGTGTTCTTCTTTTCTATCAAGGGATTTATTAGCATGGCGTGAATCTCTCCTGCATATCAAATTAGATTAGTTCGTAAATATTTTTTTCCCCTTTGAAAGTTAAAGCAAACATGCGCAACCAAACGCTGTCATATATACCGCGTTGGCACGTGCAATGCTTCCGATTTCATTTCTGTACTTAACGCTTTTAAGACAGAAATCTAATTAGGAAAAAAAAAAAAAAAACACAGACTAACTCTGCATCAGTAATGTTTTGATGATAAATAAATAAATTTAATAATCAATAAATAACTCCATAAATAAATCAAATGTTCTGTGAGTAATATTAAGAAATATTATAAATACCTAATATAGCAGCCGATCAAAGAACGTATTTCAACTTTTATCACATAAGCCTAAACATGTTTTGAAGTAATGAAGACAAATCACTAACATAATTCGCTACTTCGAGAATGATGTTATTAATTATTTGTAACATACAAGTAATACTCACCACTGTTTACCTTGCTTGTGCATCCTTTTGTGTACGAAAAGAAAGCAAGAAGAAAGAACACCGACGATAATGTCTCTGCTCTTCCAACAACCCCAGTTACCTGTAATAACATACGTAAGCGGAAACTAAGTTATACAGTTATTCAAAACTTAGTCTTAATCGATTCTAAATACAGGTTACTTTCTTTGCAAATAGGGACACTGTAAAAACAATGAGAGAATTCATAAATTATGATGTATAAATATAAATCAATAGAAACGACCGATAGATGTCGCCAATCTGTAAATTCCCGTTTATATAAATGCTTATTTTTAGCAAAAAATAAGCCCAAACGTCGTTAAAAGAACAAAAGAAAAAACCTTCGTGTTGATTTCGATCTTACTGGTCTGCTGCCAAAAAGAAGCATATAATACGATATTATATATAAGATACAGTATATAATATTATGTATCATTAGGATATGTATATCATTCTGGGTATGTATCATTAGGGTATGTATAATCATGGTGAAGCGGGCTTTATCCCTAGAGGAATAGAGGGGATTCAAGGATTAGAAGTAAATGAAATGGATCTATTTGGAACATAACTCTGGTTGTGAGGTTAGGCGATGGGATTGGATGAGATTTCTCCATGTTCTTTAAGTAGGTTGACCACACATACCGTTTTGAACGGGACAGTACCGTTTTTTTTCATATTTCCCGGCCGTCCCGTCGTTTTAATAAAAATGTCAATTTTGTCCCGTTTTTAATAAAACATATAAATATACATTAATATTGGTTAATCATAAATTATTATTCATAACCTGTAATCGTATATCGATATCATGGATACCAGTAATTTGTATAACCATGGAGTCGCGTTGTTCGATACTAAATATCGATATCTGCAGTGATTTATTCAAAGAAAATAATAAATACATGTTGGCAACATTTGGGCGACTCAGACGCGGCGTCTATTCTGCTGTAGCGTTAGTTTTTTGTTTTGTCTGTATGTTAACCGGTGGTTTTGTTATTCAATACCAGTGGTTTAAATTTCGTATTTTTTAAAGTTTTAAGTTTTATTTTTAAAGCTTTAAGTCTATCCTTGCAATGTCAAAGAGGCGAAACTGCAGTTTTAATGACGATCTCCAGAAAGAATTCAAATTTATTAAACTGGACAAGCTGTGTAGTGATGGAACAAAAGTGGTATGCCAACATCCCATTTTTCCGTTGCTTATGGAGACAGAAGCGATATCAACCAACATCTGCGTAGCCAGAAACATAAGGATGCTGAAAACACTCTAGCTTCAGTTAAAAAAAAAACAAAAAAACATTAGCTCGTTTATGGTGAGATGGGATAGTGATAGCGAAAGTGATAAAATTGCAGCAAGTGAAGTTCTTGTTGCTTATCATACTGTGGGTCACAGCCAAAGTTTTCGCGCAAATGACAGTTTGTCGACATTGACCAATAAAATTTAGGAACCAAAATTTTCTTCAGCACGTAGCAAATCAGAAGCAATAATTACCAACGTTTTTATCACCATACATATTGGGCAGAGTAAAACTTTTTTATCGTCTTAATTTTTCATGAGTACAGAATATTACATAACCCCCGTCCCGTTTTTGCCATCCCAACGTCCCGTTTTTGTCTCAAAGAAATATGGTCAGACCTGGGTTCGATTCCCGTCCAAGACGTGAGGAACCTTTATCTGGTCTATTTCGATTAAATATGAGTTAGCCGGTCTCATACGGAGGTAGGGGGTTTTGACCCCGAAACTCGGGTTTTTCGTCGCTCAGAATAGGCAAGGTAGGAGTAGTTTTTTTCACCCGGAAACTCGGATTTTCCGTTTCCCCCAGAGCAGGCAATCCGGCCCCGTGAACACACTCATCTACAGACAGGACACACCAGGAGGCATAGGGTTAACTACCTTATCCGCGGGGCGGTCGCTGCTTCAAATCGTAATAGGCTATGCCTAACACGAACGTAACAGACCACTAGGCCTAATATATACGTATAAGGAGGAGAAGGAATATCATTTATATAAAGGTAGATCATCACTGATCAATCTTTATATGGATGATATTATCACTCTACTGTTAGGAGATATTCAGATTTTTGGTGTTGATATATAAGTACGGAGTATTATTAGTAATAGTTCTGATGTCGTAATAGGCTATATTACGACAGGAAATTTGAATAAGGTGGAAAAATGAGAAATGTTGTCAGGATTCTGGTTCAACGTAGTTAAGTGTGAGGTTTAGAAACTTGCAGTCCTCGGATGGGAAGTTGCAGCAATATTCTGTTGGTGAAACTGTACAGGAGAAAATGGAAGAGAGAGAAGGGATCTTTGAGTGGATATACATTTGAAGTTTAGTGGATATACTGCAAAACTGGTCGAGACACTCCAGAAGATTGCTGCAGTACTGAGAAGGACGTTGATCAGCATAAGGCCATGCTCAGACTACATCTGGGGTGTGTACTCAGACATAGTTACCAGGATTTGAAGAGGATGAAGAAATTGTCGAAAATAAAGACAGATAAGAATGATTTCAGGACTTGGAACATCGTTTATGATAATGGATCAAGGACATCTAACTGAAACGTTTGGTAGATAGGAGACGAAGTAAAGATTTGGTAGATATCTTTAAGCTGCTGCTGGAAGATATCAACCGGATGCATACAGTAGAAATTTTGAAACGAAAGGAAAAGGGTAAAAGTTGAGCAATGTAATAGTGAATAAGGTAATGACCCGGGTAATTGATTTCTTTTCTTTTCGTTTTTGTCATAGATGTTTTTCTGAGTGCAAACAGTAAATCGACAATGGTGCCTTAATCGTATCTCTAGGTTCCATGGAAGTTACGCATAATAATAACAATTCATTACTATTTCATATATCGCAAATTAGCGGTGACTATTTTTATTCTTACATCACAAGTTCATAAGTTGTGATATATCAAGAAATTTAAACGACCGATAGTTGTCGCTAGTGTATAACAGTATCTTATGGGAGAGAAAACACAAGCACTTTATTCTAAACTTCTTGGCATGCAAATAAAAAACTCATGTACTGTAAATAAAATATAATATAAAACAAATATAACAACATTCTGAAAAAATACTCACAGCTTCGCTATGAACTGGGTGTACAGCGAACAGCATGCTAGCTACAAAGCTTGGTGTAGTTGGAAGAAGTGAAAGACACAATCTAAGACAAAGAAAAAAAAAATTAATAACTATATGTAGAAACGTCTATTTCAACCTGTGCATATTACTAAGTTTGATGTACCTCTAGCTCGCAGGTATTGGGAAAATATTAATTTTTTTTGTTCTTTCAATACTAGGCTTAATGGAAAGGTGTAAGTCATTCTCAATTACATAAGAAATGTGGCATAAAATTCCCGATGTTCATTTTAAAATCCCTGACTCTGTTCTTTCGATATATCGAACTTAACTCGACACATAATTCAACGGGCATGGATCAATACTTGACGTCAAACACAATTTTAGAAGATAATGAAAAATCTGACAAAATTTGCCCAGTCAGGTGCGAACAAACTAGTCACAAGTTTCATGAAAATTCAATTTCTACGTCTCTGTGAGCCATGGCTAATAAGAACTAAGTTCCGATCATATTAGAAGAACGTATTCTCAAAATAATGTATGGGCATAGCGAAAGAGAACAGTTGATTGAAGCGTAGCTCAATGTAGTTGAAAATTACTAAGGTGCGAGTGCTTTATTGTGAAAAAAATCTTACGTTGGTCATCAAAGAACGCAGGAGATCGCATCCCAAGATGAACGTTCCCTTGTAACCTTGCATGAAATTGTTTCTGGGATGGAGTTTATTATTTGGGCGAGTTTTGAATTCTCTTCGCTTATGCGAGATTTCTGTATTGAATGAATAAGTTATTGTTGTGAAAAGGATGTAAATTGTACCCGACAAATATTCCATTGGCTGTTCTGGAAGATTCGTTCTAAATAGCTCATTTACTTCCATTTATAATGTGCAATATATTTACGAATGTCATCAACTATGAAATTTCAATAGCTTATATAAATTATTCACGCTGTTTACAAATCTACAGATCATTAAAAAATAGAATGTTTGAATTTCTGTGATATTTGTTTATTGATTAATTATCAAATGAAATATATTCCAAATAATTTATTCGTTAATTTTTTTACCGCCCTCTATGTCAATGAAGGAAACTATACTTGTATCAGTTATATTAAAGCTGCAAAGCAGACGATGTTTCGCCACTATATGCTAATTAATGGAGTTGAGCTCTTTCATTGCTTATCGCTTCAGGTGGCGTTGAGTTCTGTACGCAGCTGTGTCGATTTTTTTTTTAATGTCAAGAAATAAATTGTGAAACTTGTGGAAAAGAACTTTTTTGATAAAACCAAACACTCGTAAATTACTGCCAAAAAAATATTTATTTCTTTATCATCGAAACTTGAAACTCATTTTACAAAGCAACTTCAATTTTTTTTTTTTTCCTCAAAGCTCAACAAGAAAAAAAAAATACTGATCATTAGTTTCATCGGTTAACAAATAAACTTTGTTTTAGTTTCCCATTTATTTTTTAGACATGTAATATGATAGTCTACAACCAGAAGCGTAACATAAATGCTGTCTGCCGTTATTCTCTTTCTGTTTAATTTGTGTCATGACACTTTCCCTGTAACATATAATACTGTCTTGTCTAGCTTCTTCAGGATTAGTTTTAATTCCTATCATATTATAACCGTTACTTTGAACCTTAGCTCTTACTAACTTGTTATTGCACGAATGATAAACTTCAACCAGACGTTCGGTGTATACTTTTTTTTTTTTTAAATAATACAATTTTTTTTTTTTTCAATGTAACGTTGTAATACGTTCTAACTTCTAATCATATTTCTTCGAAGGTGACCGAGCTCTCCTAGATAGGACTAGCAAAAATATATATTAACGCACAGGAATATCTTAGTTATTATTCAAAATAAATAAATAAATAGACATGTGATAGCATTATTATTTATAATTTATCTGTTTATAAATGCACCGGAAAACATCGATATTTTATTGTTGTTGAATCATCTCTCTGAAACATAAAATAGGCCCACTCTACACTACTATATACTATAATCACGTCATATATATATATATATATATATATAATTAATTAATTTTTTAACTTGGGGATACTGTATATTAGGGTTACCAAGTAATTTTATAAGCTTGTTTATTTAACTCCTAATCCCAAGTATGCAAACAATTAAGTTTGCGCCTGAAACATAGTTCAAGTCTAAAGATGGTACAACACTAGGGCAACTCATTGTAAAGGTGTATAAAGCTCTGATCACTATAGGTAACTTCTAGCAATTTGAAGCAACTTCTATAGGTAAAGTTGATAAGGCTCTGTATTACCAAAACCTTGGTATGGTATTTAGGGTCTAGCTACTCACTGAGGAGACCTCAAAAAAGGTTGAAACCGGTCTGGGAAGTGACCTCCCCCATAATGCATTGCAGTATACATCTTTTAGTGAGATGTGTTTTACATTATGGGAAAATACTAAGAATAGTGATCAGAGCTTTACCCACCTTTACAATGAGTTGCCCTGGTGTTGTAACAACTTTAGACTTGAACTATGTTTCAGGCGCAAACTTAATTGTTTGCATACTTGGGATTAGGAGTTAAATAAACAAGCTTATAAAATTACTTGGTAACCCTAATATATATATATGTTAAAGATACCCAGACATTTTTTACTTGGTTTTAATCCTTATCCGAAGTAAGCAAAACAATGTTTTGCGCGTGAAATATATTCACATTTGAGCTACTTATATATAGAGGCTAATGACTTAGTATCACTTGCCTTAGTATGTATCCCATAATGCAAAGCTAACCCCCTTTAGGACGTGTATAATGCAATGCATAATGGGAAGGGCCGCTACCCAGACCAGTTTCTTGAAGCCTCATAGACCTTTATTGAGGTCTCCTCAGTATCAACCTTGATACCAAGGTTGACACTTTTTGTCTAATGCGATATAATGTATATGACTTCTGCAATACTTCAACCTTGGTATCTCTCTCGGGTCAGGCTCCCACTGATTAGACCTCATTAAAGGTCGAAACCGGTCTGGGTAGCGGCCCTTCTCATTATGCATTACATTATACACGTCCGAAAGGGGGTGTGCTTTGCATTATGGGATACATACTAAGACAAGTGATACGAAGTCCTTAGCCTCTATATACAAGTAGCTTAGACGTGAACATATTTCACGCGCAAAACATTGTTTTGCTTACTTGGGATATGGATTAAAAACCAAGTATAAAATTTCTTGGTATCTTTAACGTATAATGCACCCAAAGTAAAAAAACATTCCATATATATATTAGTGAGATGTAAAACACATCTCACTAATATATATTAGTGAATATATATTATTAGTCAGGAATCTAAGAGCCTTACAACTGAAGTTGAGTTAGTCTGGTCACACACAGAAGTTCAGGGTTCCCCCCTGCGAAAAAATTGTTTTTCATTTACTAAAATATAGAGCCAAAAGGCTTCAATTTGTCATAAGTAAGATATTAAAATGAAGGATATTATGGATGCATCCATATTTTATATCCAAATATAAAAAGAAATTTAAAAGTAACCAATTAACCAGAGAGCTTATGATATTACAACTGTCGGAATTCGTGTTTCATTATTTGGTTGCCTTGAATGCCTCCTTGAGAAGGTTATAATTTCATACGCTCTTTAGTAAATTAATATTTTAAGTTTTTTTTTTAATTTCCTTTTTCTATTTAAACTGTTAATCGATCATCTTACGTTTGTATTAATATTTCAAGAGTCACAAGATATGTTTTTTTTTTTTTAATATAGATGTGCACAGCATTGTTCCGATTAATATAAGATTACTATATTTCTGTTGTGAACCTTGAACCATGCTTTTATATCGACACCCCCCTTTAACATACTAATAAACTCACTGAATAAAACTGGTTTCATTCTACAGGGTCGCCCATAAGTCAGGAAGGGGTTTAAACATTGAATAACTTTTTATTTATTAATTATTTTTATTATTTTTGTTATAATGAAATACAGAACTTGGTGATTTTTTTTATTAGTTATGAGTTATTCAAATTTTAAATATGACTTATGGGCCACCCTGTAGTAACCGAAATATAGGATGATAGAATATTTAAAAATGCTTGAATTAAGTTCATTTTTTTTATTACCTTAATCCTATAAAAATATAGGATTAAGGTAATCCTTTAAAAATATGTTTTTCATATAACACATTATCTACAATTCAGTCCTTTTCTGTTTATTTATAAGTGGATCTTATAAAATGGAGTGAATGGAACAATCATGCAAGTTAGAAGCTTACGTATAAGATATAAACTCCTTACACGGGCAAAAGGAATCTTCCAGCGTCTTACACTAAAAGCTTTGTGAGATACACACAGTAACTCCAGTTGTAAAGAATGATATCGACCACATGAAGCAAAGCGCTGCCCCACAGAACCCCAAAAGCGGGTAGCTACGAATTACGATACCAAAGGAAACTATGTTAAACCGCTGAAAGAAATTTTTTTTTTTTTAGGATAAAGAAATCTCCTCATGGAATTTTGACACTTACTTATGAAGCCGCTTATGAACGAGCCCTAGAATCAATTAGATTCATAAAATTTAGTTGATATCGTCTGTTGTTGATTGCAACTCTGCTTTGTTTTAAAATTATTTTTCATGTTTTGTAGGCAGTTCGTCCTACAACTCATCGTCCATTTAATGGCAAACTGAATAACACGTTGTTGCCCATAACAGATTTAAACGCATTCGACAAATTTGCTGTGAATAGTAATTTTTTTCACGTATGGTGACGTTTTCAGTGGCGGCTCTTGGCTTGAAATCGTGGGGGTGATGCAACTTTCGAAATATACGTGCATGTTAAGTACACTGTATACGTGTTTGGATAAAATATCTAAATTATGATAAAAATTTAAAAAAATTAAACACGAAAAAATATTGTTTATTATCGATGAAATTATACAGTTCGATATAATTCAAAATAACTTAAAAAATAAAATCCATTATCATAACCCCAATAATGTTCTAAAATAAAAACTATAACAAATGTTATGTCTTTAATTGTAATGTCCAAATATTTAAAAAGACGGAGTAAACACGATAAGTACTACGAACACTCTATTACCGGCGCAAACTGCATATAAACAACAGTGGAACTACACGATCGACAGTGCGGCATCACGCTAATAGCTCGCATCTCACTATGACGTGCATATGCTTGCGCGCGTAGCAATATGACCTTGTGGTAGGTAGACACAGTGCTGCTAGCGTCCTTCGCCCTCCTAAGTGCTACAAGATGGGTTTTTATTATTTTTTATACAAAATAAGAGAATTGTATAGGATTTTGGATGACAAAATTAAATATTACAAGCAAATATAAATAAATTAATAAATATATTTATATACCGAGAAAAATTTTGGGTGCCGCAGTGCCTATGCACGAGCCGCCTGTGTTTATACTCTAAGTCAATGTTTCTCAACCTTCTTTCATGTGTGCCCCATTTTTTTTAATATTAGTTTTTATGGTGCCTCTCCCCTCCCCCCCCTTGCAATTCTTGTATTGAGAAACTGATAAAATCCATAAAAGTTGCAAAACAACAACAAATAAACAAACTAGGAATTAATTAAAAATTTTTAAATATTCATACAAATTTAAATCTGTCATCAAATCTTTCGAAAATTGTATAGATCTGCCATCACTGCACAGACGTGAATATTTTCGAAAGGCCGATACGATCGGCCTTTCGAAAATATTCACGATTTCATCCGGGGGGGGGAAGTCTCGAATCTTCTGGAAATGTTTCTGCGAGTATAAATAAGGCTTGAATTGGCAAGACGGCAGTAACAGCGCAACAGTGACCAACGACGAGAAGTCGATGGTCGGCGTTATTTTACTCCTATTCGCAACGACTGTGATACAAGGTACAAAAACAATCTCTTCTAGTGTAGAAAAATGGGTAAATTTTTAATTGGACGTAAGCGGGCATCTGACGACTGTGGTGAGTGGACGTCAACAAATTCAGGTTCACAGAATATCACTCCGAAAGTAAAATCAAGAAAGTATGCAGCAGAATATTTAGATTTCGGTTGTACAAAGATTGAATTAAATGATGAAGAAAGGCCACTGTGTGTTTGTTTGTTCGAAAATTCTGGCGGCTGATAGTATGAAACCGAATAAATTAAAAGACATTTGGAAACACTTCATAGCTAAGTGCAAAAAGCCCACACTATTGATTATTTTATTTTCAGTGTGTATTTTATGTTTTTAATTTGTTTTCGTGTCAATAAATAGTTTTATTAAATGCTTTTGTTTCAATAAAGTAGTTTTTCCTTTAATTTTCCCTTTCTTCGCGTCCGCCAAAGGGAACGCGCCCCATAGGTTGAGAATCACGGCTCTAAGTAATTTTTTATTTACATAATCCGGCTCTACGGAATAGATGGAACTTTTTCAAGCCACTTCACACATCGAATAAGCGGGCTTCAATGACGTATCTGAAACTGCTTGCAGCAAATAATGTTTAACAATGGTTAGGTTATTTGGAATTTATCCCAGAAATAGGCAACTGCCTGGTGAGTTTATCTTACTCTCTTCTCTGATATCTATGAAATCACTGATAGTCTTGAACTCAGCTGTCGGCGACAGTTAAGTGTAGGGAAATATCAGTCAGTGCTAAAACAGCTCCATCTACTTCCATTGGGAAAAAGAGACGTACTTATTTATTATTTTAGATATGCTTTTTATTTTTATGACGTTTCAAGATATCTATTTAGATGAAAATTCTGTGAGCCATTCTTGTTAATGGGATTTGCCGATTAAATCAAACCTCATGTGATAAAGTTGAATTATCATCATGTTTTCGTGTATATCAGCTGCATTAATGATAATAATAATCACACGAATGTTTTGAGAATGCAACGTCCATTCTTAAAACACTCAAAATATTTATTTTGCAATAAACAATGACATTTTTTTTCAAAAGGCATCGCTCGTTGTTATGGAAACCCGTTTCCACAACAACAACAGACTCCCGCTTCTTCACTTTCTTTCCAAGGGATAACTTAAAAAAAAAAAAATGACGCTTTCTGAAACACTCAGTTGGACGGCATCAACCACATCGGTCAATTCATCAAATTGCAGACAAAAAAGGCACAGTTTCCCCAAGTCATATTTATGTGAAGGCAAACCAAACTTGAGATGAGCTCAATCTTCGAAGTTTCACAGAGCTGGATGTCCTTTATGAGAAATACGCTTTCAACTTTATTTTTGGATCAGCGAACAATGATCGATGCATGAATAGCTCGCTACTTCATCTTCAAATACTTTATTCTTTTTTAGTATGGATATGCGCTATTTGCAATTGAAACAGAGACTGGTGTGTTGGTTTTCTTTACGAAAAAGATCCTCCTAAAGCGCCTGTTGAACAATCAAAGCGAAAATAATCATAATTTTTCTTTCAAATTATGATTATTCTTTTAGTACTTCAATGAAAGAGACATATCCATTTTATTTCTCGCATGCGGACAAAATTGCGTGACTAATTACGCTAATATATTTTCTTTTAAAACAGAAGTTTTTTCTCCCTTCTAGTTCATTAAAATTGCAGTTGTAAGCGCTTTCGTATTGATTAAACCTTTAGAATTTCTTTATTTGCGTGTAAAGTTTTTGTAGTTACGAATTCTGATAATTATATGTGTGTACTTAAGAATTAGAGTGAGTTTGTAACTTCGATTGCAATCGTGCTAAATTTTGACATAAAATATACCGTAAAACCGATGTTTAAATTGATGGGATCGAATTTATTATATATTTATTGATTGATTTTGTTGTCTACTCATTCCTTCGTCGATTGAAAGAATAGACAAACAGATGCATCATATGATCATAAATTTCCTCAAACAGCGACCAAATTTGTCTGCAACTTTGCCTGCTATGGAGACAAGAAAATCAACATTGTCTCAGTAGCACGCGACCTCAGTGCAATGATTAAATACTTGAATTTTTGTTAAAGAATTAAAATTAAAACTATTAATTACACAGACACGAGGCTGCGCACGCCACCTATCCTTCTTTAATATTATTCCTAGATGCTATTGTCGAATAGCTCATTTTCAGAAATATATATATATATATATTGAATACGTATCCCGTACTCAAGTTTACGAGTGGTTTAAGCGATTTCAAAATGGTCGTGAGACGCTTGAGGACGACGAAAAGCCGGGCCGTCCAAAAACTGGATTGAGCGAAGTTAACATCCGAAAATTGCGTGATTTCATCAAAGAAAACCCGAAATCGTCCGTGAGATTGATTGCAGATGAATTGGAGATTCCAAAATCAACTGTGCACAACATTTTGACCGAGAGTTTGGGCCTTCGTAAATTGAATTCGCGATTTGTTCCCAACAAGTTGACCGACGACTAATAAATGTATCGAATTGAACACTGGAAGGACCTCATTAAAACCGCTCGTAAGGATTCAAACTTCCTTGAAACGATCGTTACTGGTGACGAAACGTGGTGTTTTGAGCATGAGCCCAAAACAATGCGCCGGACTGCTGAGTGGAGACCATCAAAAGAGGGGGCATCCGAAAAAAAAAAAAGTCGCTTGGAGAAGTCCAAAGTAAAGACAATGCTGATTTGTTTCTACGATTCCAAGGGCATTATCCACAAAGAATTCGTTCCGCCTGGCCAAACGGTCAATGGTGAGTTTTATCTAGAAATTTTGAAGCCATTGATAACGAGAATTCGTCGCGTGGGGCATGAATATCGTGACGACCGACCGTTCGTCAAAACACACTATCACTCTTGGCACTATAACTCAGCTTCTAATGAAACAAATGTCATAAACAGTTGACACAACACTAATGAAGGTTGCCGCTTTCGACAACAAAAAGATACAACAGATGGCACCAATAGTTTCTTCTATTTTCGAAAAGTTCGGTTTCTTTTTGGACAGAGGGTGTATATATAAATCATCGAAAGCCTACATTAATTCCTTATCTGTTATTGCTATGTTAATCTTTTGCAAAGTGTATTAATATATAATTAAATTATTATAACTAATTTATCTATAAACTATACTGCTAGCAACATTAAAATATTTTTAATAAATTATAATAAATCGATCTATTTGTTCAAACGAATGTTTTCGAAATGAAATCCATGCAAAAAACTATAATTCTAAGAGCCAAAGAGTCCATTGGTCAACCAATATGACGTCATCCATGCATGATATTACATCCAATGTTATGCGCATGATAAAATGAGATAGAGCTGCATTTTGGCATAATCTATGAGCTGATGTAACATCCTAGATTCATTAACATTGCGTAAAAAAGGGGGGGGGTGCAAAATTTTACATATATAAAATTCGGAATGATTTTTATAAAATTCTGAAAATATCAGAAAATTTTTTCAGTTAATTTTGCATTCCTTATAAAAATTTTAATATTTTTACTTATGACATTTTCTATTATAATAAAACTATTTTTATTATACTTTTTAATATGCATCACACGATGTATTTAATTTTTTCCCCTGTAATGCGCTGATTCTTTAATTAAACTTTTTTATATTCACTGAGGCAAACGCTTGTATTTATTTCGTTTCTTACACGCCAAGTGATGATATCGCGAAATGTCAATACACAAAGACAATGTTTTCCAAACAGTTTGCGCTTGCGTGGTAAGGGGCGCAAATCTATAAATAACTTCACTGAAGTAATTTGAATAAACTGCGGCTACAACATACTCTGTACATTGTTTGCCACAGTTCAATGTACAGTTATTTGCAGCCACTCTCGCTTCTTCTATTTACTCATAAATGTCATTGAAATAAGACAGTTATTTAAGTCAAAATTTCATCTTTCCAGAGAATAAACAAGTGAAAATACGAAATCTTAATTCTCCAAACTATACGCGTAGAGTGATGTACAATAACTTACCAATCGTAATGATTACTTCGGACGGTTTTAGTACAATTAATAAAAGTTATGATTTAGTCAGTTTTAACCATTTACGGATAATATTAAAAGTTTTGAATGCTAAAAATATAACGATGTTGCATTTGTTATTTTAAACGTAATTTTCCTATTGTTTTTATTCAAAGAATTATAAAATTGTGTTTTAAAAGTCTAGTTTAATGCATTTTTAAATGAGGTAAAAGATAAATATGCTTAGCTTAGATCTCACTTTGTGCGTATATCAAAATATATCATTTTATTAATGTTTTAGATGAATTATTATGCTAATTATTTAATGAAAAGATAGGGGACGCAGTGTAAACGATCCTATGATAGGGAATGCCGCTTTCATGTTTAGGCGCCTTTGTGCTACTATACCTCCATTGTTTGCCGATAGATGGCAGAAGGACTTGACTCACTTCGGGCTTCTCTTATTCACAAACGTGAGTTAATCTGATTTTTGTAAATCTATGAAAGGCAGTGATGTAGCTTTTGCCGCCTGGGGCGCATTCTGAGTTTGCCGTCCTCTCAATACACATCAAAAATACTACAAAAAAGTCAAAACGACGTATTGGGAAATAAATTAAAACACGATGTTTATTTTTGAAGTAAAACTTTAATTCCAACATTCTCAAATGTTATTTTTCTTTCTTTTCTGTTAGCAAAATCGTCGATGACATTGGCGAAGTCTATTTCATAGTAATGTAGGTAATTCTTAATCAATTTTATTTAGAAAAACTCCTCTCACAACTAAACACTTACAGCAATTGTGAGGAAAATTCGCAGTTGTATTACAATATTTGGAACTGAGTTCTCGAGACTGTATTTTAGAATTAACTACAAAAGTTCAAAAAGGTTCAAAGTGTCGCACGGGGCGGACTGCCCCCTCTAGCTACGCCTCTGATTGAAAGGATATAGGCGCAAGATAAGTAATATATTGAAGGTAAATCTTTATTCATTCGACTTTATAGTTGTGATAGTAATTCAGTTTTTATCTTCTGATGTAAGAGTAGATAAGTCTTAATGCTGAAACTATTTTGTATAATATTATTGAGTTTTCTATAATATTAATATTCGTATAACAGCGGCACAATATACAACTGGAATAAGACGGATTTCGATATTTCCACGATTCTTCATAATAATATTATGTGGTGTTAGTGCGTAGTTATATTAATTTAAAAAAAATTGTTTTCTAACTTTTCTGTTTGGCCTTAATAGATTGCTTATAGCATAATACGTAGATTACTTTGCCTGTCTGACAATGGGAATAGTTGAAAATATTCGCTCAGTTGCTTACTATTGCTTTGATGTTGTTTCGTCTGCTTTGCAATTGCTTTACTATTGTTTCTTCGGCCCTACAATTGCTTCAGTATTGTTTCGTCTGCTCTGCAATTGTCAATATTGTTAAGGGGCCAATGCAGGTCTTGAAATTTACGCTTGCTCTTGTTATCATTCAGGGAGTAAGAGGTGTGATTGAAGTCTGATTAGCGGAATAGTGAATTACCGATCATTTAAAACTATATATTTAGAAATTTATGTACATTTAATCATACAAATACAACATTTATTTTACAAATGAAAATGTCTATCTTTTTCAATTTAGCTACTTGGATACAAATTCTACCCTACGGTTCTTCTTTATGAACTGGTCAATAACATCGTCATAAAAAGTTGGTTGTAACTTAATTTTCGCAAGCAACACGCACACTTGTAAAAGCTGGCTGAAGCTCACTGGCTAGAGCTACTTTGACTGAGTATGGACTTCTGTTTAAGACGACGTGAAGGGAGCGGAAATGGCTATGCGCGCGCATGAAATCTCGGTGCTGCAGCAAGGACCTGAAAGCTCCTTCAACCGAGCAAGCCAAGGTAGCTTTGACTAAACGAACAAGCATCGGCCTTCGATACACAACGCAAAGCACAATTATTGCCGTACAAGCTTAAAACGTCTTCTGTCTACAAAAATAAAAGCCTAAATGGAAAGCTTATAAATGCATGCACTTATTACAAATAAATATTACTTCTTTCTCAATTAATGAGCTTGCGCAGCAAGCATGGAGAATTCACCCCTGATATTGTTTCGTCTGCTTTGCAATTGCTTTAATATTGTTTCGTCTGCTTTACAATTGCTTTAATATTGTTTCGTCTGCTTTACAATTGCTTTAATATTGTTTCGTCTGCTTTGAAATTGCTTTAATACTGTTTCGTCTGCTCTACAATTGCTATAATATTGTTTCGTCTGCATTGCAATTGCTTTAATATTATTTCGTCTGCTTTGCCATTGTTTTCTAACTGTTAAATAGAGACCGTTTTAAAGCTAAACGATATATTTTTATACATTAATTTTCCAGTTTTTACAACGCGGTCGGGATAATTAATCTTCACAAACTAAAAAAAAAAAAAAAGATAATTTTTCTTTGTTTATAGAAAAAGATCAAGTTGTAGCGATTGATGCAAATCGGGTTGGTTTCAAAAAGAGTCAGTTAAAGATGTTCGTATTTTAATATTGTTAACAATAAAATATTACATCTAATAATATTTTCCGGATTTTTCACTTTAGTTCAAAGATGTCCCTCCTCTTCTAGTGATGCATCAATTAGTGAGTAACAGTAGAAGAAATAAAATCGAAGTACTTTTAAACTGCACGAGACAGAAGTTGAAAGTTCGTAACAAGAGAAGCACCACTGCGTATAATTGTGCAAGTTTTTCTCCATTTATTAAGCAGCTGCGCCTGGAGGAAAATATCGCGTGGTTAGAATTGTTGCATAGATACAATGACGCAAGTAATTTTTTTTTTCTTTCTGGGGGGAGGGTTGGGAATACTGAGTTCTTATTGAAAGCGTGCAGATTAATAATACGTTAGTTTTACCTAAAAAAGATACTTTGAAGAGGTGACAGGTTGCAGACTTTTTTTGTGTGTGAAGGGGGAAAAGAACACTTATCCGGAGTCATCGATCCAAAACTTCTTACCCGAAGACATCCAATATCTCCACAACTTTTCTTTCATCATTCATTGTTAGCAAAGGAGCCCATTGTTGTCCGAACAACGGCCAGCATTATTTCGCCCTCCATGATTTCTATACATACTTCGCCAACTTCATTTATTCACACTTTGCTTAAAGCCAAAAAAAAAAAAAAAAAGCTACGTAGTTACTCTTAGTTTCGTATACATTTCATATTGTTATTCATCTATTAGCTTCAATTTTTTGTCAATTTTTCGCTCTACAAGTAAAATTTGAGCGATGCTAGACAGACGTAGATTATGGTTGGGTTGATCAACATTACTACACAAGGAAACTAAAGCTATGAAGGAGGGCAGTGTATTAAGATGTATGAATTCAGTTTGTTCTTGTTCCCGTTTGCCTGTTTTTGCGGGATGACAAAACTCCACTGCATTTCCGACAGGGAAAAAAATCGTCTCACCTCCGTATCAGATCGACCGCCTAAGTCACCTTCAGTGGAAAATCGCTTAAAAAGAATTTCCCGTTCTACAGGGGAAGATCTGGACTCGAGCCCAGTAATAGACACATACCACTTCTAAGTAGCAGACACCTACCACGAACGATCTACAAAGGTACGCAAAGAAACAGACATCTAAGGTTTGTCGTTATCGCTAAGATTCTTATACTTTATCTCCTTGTAAAGTCTGGTTTGTGTCAATCTTGTACATGAAATAAATAAGATTTTGATGTACTTGATAAGGTTTCAAATGCGTCGAAATCTTCTGCTATTATAATCATCATAGTCATGATGATTACCCCTTTTCATCATCATGATAACTATCCCCACTTCATCATCATGATTATTATCCCGTGTTAATCATGATGATGATCTTCTGTTCATCATGATTATCATCATCATCATGGTTGCGACAGTAATGTCAAGTATATCTGGCGTCATCTAGGAGAAAAGCATATAAAGTGTTCGGAAAGTTTTCTTGGAGAATTATCTGTGATAATTTTTCAAACATTTCATACTGATACTGCGTATGCCGACGATAACTGAAATTGCAAATATCATGACTGTTAAAGATGTATGCAACTAGTCTATGAGGTACTCATGAAACACGAGAAGGTTTGATAAAGTGGTTGGTTTCGTAAGAATTAATGTAATACTGGAGGATAACACAGAACTTTAAAATATCCATATATTTTAAAGTTCTACACTTATCCTCCATATATATCGTTTATCTTAATATAACGTATTTATATATATTTATTATTATATTTTATATTTTATATTATTTAAATTTATTATTAAATTTTTATTATTAAATAGTAAATATATATTAACTATTATTATTAAATATATTTATTATATATATCTTTATATATTTATATCTTAATTACACTTTAGAAGTGTATTTTTTAAAGAAATAGTTTGTATGAGAAATTAGTAAACAAACATTTAAAATTGACCAGGATAAGAAGAATGTAGTATAATAACCAACTGGTAGATATCTTCACTGGTGTCAGTAATTATAATACGTAATTATTTTCTAAATTTAAGGAATTGTGGTTCTTTCCCCAAAACAAAATATTTGAGAACGGAGATCTTCGTTTTACATACGATAAGCAATAAAACGGAAGAGAATGTCTAGCTTTTTGGATGCTGATACACCTCCAGATGTGATGTATTTATGCCAGGATTTTCAATAATCGAAATTTTGTTTAAAGGACCTATGGTAATAAGATGGGGTAAAGCAGATTCATATTTTTTGCGAGAAATAAAAGAAGCAAAGGTTTTGGAGTGACATTGATTGAAAAGTTAGAGGATAAAAAGGCTTCTAATATTATACGCGGGAGCTACCAGAGTGAAAAGCTGAACTCCCAATTACAAAATAAAGGAAGAAACCATATGACGAGATGGCGTTTTCCATTGCTCTCCCTGTCAGAAGCATTATATTCAAGAAGATAGATGTTTTTATTTATTCCCTCATCTTTTTTAAATTTAGAGGCTTCTTGTAAGAAGAGTCCTAATATAAATGGTCGACGCTATTAAGAAATATCACTTTCTTTTAACTTTTTAATTTTTTTGTTAAAACAATATGAAAAATAGCTTAAATTTTTAAGGAGCTCTGATATGAAAATTGTGTTATGTACTTCGGGCGAATGTTTTTTATTTATTTTTTTTATTTTTTATGATATTCAAGCTATAGTTGCCTTAACTGTAATTTCTAGCGAAAGAGGTTTTAAGAAAACGACATCGGAATTTCTTTCTGAAACATATTATATGATTAAGTCTTTTAAATTATAATTTGGTCTTAGAATTGGGCGTTTATTTTTCCTTTTTGACGAGCTTGAGGCTATTACGAAAGTTGTCATTCAAACGATTTCTTTCACTAATCATATTTTTTCGAACCTTTAGTTTTTATCCATCGTTTTGCCTATCTGGTCACTGGTCTGGCCTTTTGTGTGTGTGTGTGTGTGTGTGTGTGTGTGTGTGTGTGTGTGTGTGTGTGTGTGTGTGTGTGTGTGTGTGTGTGTGTGTGTGTGTGTGTGTTTTACCCCCTACAACGTTCATTACTGAATTCACTTATATTTCTTTTACAGAATTGACATTTGATGACATTTTCTATTGGAAAATCTTACCTGAAATACAGCAGACAAACCAGTGCATGCAGTATTACGTTAACTAGATGGTATCCGACAGGATTTAACTCGTGCAAGTAGTAATTCAAACGAAACGTCAACACACACAGCGGTCTGTAGGATTTGTGGCTGTGTTCCTGGAAATAGAAACAGAATCGAATGACGCCTTGGGTCACCCAAAATGCTTCTTGTCCTCATTCACTAATTCATACAGACATAAAACAATTCTAGCCATAACACGGGCTACAATTTAAGATACCAACCGTATTATAATGAAGGATTTTATTTCTAAACATTAAATTTTCCAAGGGAATAGAATGCCAACGGTACATTTGGATTTGCAGTATATAGAACTACATAGTGTACTGAGGAATGATGTATACATAATGTCAAAACATTTGCTGTCCTATCACAGCAGGGACAAATACCGCAGATCCAACTGTAAGTTTATGACTTTACATTTAGAGTAAGTCTAAAAAATCGTCCGTTTGGGAGTGACTAAGGGCAGATTAGTTGTTCTGGGAGTCTTTTGCCATTTCTGGCAACCTCCGGTGTCTTTCTTTCCACTTTGTAGCTCAGTCACGTCAAAAAAATCCACCGTGTTGCATTCCGTAGCACTGAGTTATGCATGATATAATCACTCTTAAAGCCTCTGATTGTCATATATCGGGTATAACTTTCTTTATATATGTTATGGATTAAATGATTAATACGGTATTTTTCATAATGCCCAACGATTATGAATAATGACAAACAAAATCAGGCACTGTAATAAATTTCACGTTGTTTATCATCATTTTTATTATGATAAACTAATCAATAAATTAATTAATATTTATCAGACTGCGCGGCCGTTTTATTCATTATTAATAATGGCCAGGCATTATGAATAATGATCAATTAGTTACTTG
Source organism: Typopeltis vanoorti (assembly GCF_054136105.1). Lineage (NCBI taxonomy): Eukaryota > Metazoa > Arthropoda > Arachnida > Uropygi > Thelyphonidae > Typopeltis > Typopeltis vanoorti. The sequence continues at coordinate 140,781,950 of NC_143555.1, read as the reverse complement.
GCCCATAACTACATCAACCAAAATGACTACTATCCTAAGATGATTTCAATTACTAAATCAACTTTTTATTAAATTTATTAATTTAGGCTTAAAAGTTTATAAAATTAGTGAACAATAAAATTAATTAATGATCATCAACTACGAATTTTTGTGAATTGTAGTTCATTAGTATTCAGCTTCTGAAACTACGCAATAATCTGTTGATAAATTTATAACATCTTCCCCAAAGTTCATATGAACTAATATGAACTATGATGAGAATTAGTCACAAGGATATTGCATTTTTCAATGTTACTTATAAATAGTAAATATTATTATTATTATTTCATTCAAATTGATATAACCAAAATTTCTCATAGAACACTTATTCTCATCGCGTGGAACAAAGATTGGTAAGTTTTTTAAGCAGCATATTTTATCATTATTATTATTAATGAAACACTTTACCTTTTGTAAAGGTGTTCCCCAGAAGTCATTCCAAAAAAGATTTGATATTGGAGTTGAAGGTCGCAGGTCTCTGTTTTGTTGAATTGCTGAAATATCATCGAAAACAAATTCACACCAGAGGGAGTTGATGTAGCACACAGAAGCAGTAGCGGCTACCAGAAAATATAATGTGCCCGACGGTTTCTTCATTTTAGCTAAAATAATAAGAATAAAAAATAAAACTTTGGTCACTATCGTAGTAAATTGATTTTATAATAATATTAATAATATTAATAGTGTGAATAGATGCTATTAAATTCCGCTTACAAACCATTTGACATAGTTTTAGCATCTAAAAAAATAATAATAAATTAATCCACTAACGGTTTCATTCCCAAAGGAGGCGCAGGCGGCGCTACTTGTGAATTGCATAATTCATTATTCTTTTCGAATCGTCTGCTGACGTATTAAAATAAATTTTTGGTTTGTTGTGTTTTTGAGTTGTAAACTTGAACTTCTTATTACGTAATGCAATTATCTTATAATTATATGAATATTTTACAGATATTTTACTACAACATATTTTAGTAGTAATTTTTTAAATAATTCTTTTTGCAAATCATATGAGGCTTAGTTTCTTAAACTTGACTACATTCGAATACCAAATAGCATCGTAGCGAATAATAATAGTATGGATAAAAATAATGTGTTAGTAATATAATTAACTAGCTCCAGTATTAAGTTTTGTTTACATGTCATTTATCATTGTCTTAGATATAATAAGGTACATAAAGTATTTTTTATGAGATGTCTGACGCATTTAATAAAATTTTTGCTTGTAGCTAATGAAGTACTCTGAGACTCAAGCAGAATTTCTTGTAACGTAATACAATTCTCACTTTTTTTATAATTACAACAGGAGTCTCTTTTTCACGTTTTCTAGAACAAGTTTCAGTAATGTTTTTCATGAAAAAAAAAAGGGCGTTGTTAGGCCTCTCTTTAGAAATATTTTTCTCAGATTGTACTCAATTCTTGCCACTTAAAATCACCTGGAGATGCAAAACGGAAGGCTAATTGGAATGAAACCTTGTTCTGTGTGCATTGCCGTAGCTGTTTAGTTGAATAGAGGGGTTGAAGTGAAGTGCACTCGTGGTAAAAGCGGTTCTTTTCGTTTAGGTACTTCATTTAGAAATTTTCTCGGTGTGAGAATTCAAAAATCTTTTTTTTTTTTTTTTTTTTTTCCCCTCTCAAAAGCAACTTATTCGGACTAAGTTCGCAGTTGTAAAGTGTGGAAAATCAACAGAGTTGTGTGAAGTGTATAAATTGCAGATTTATTTCTTCGAGTATTTTTTTTATTATTAAATCAAAAAAAAAAAAGTCAGTTCTCTTTATTGCTTCTCTTTTATTGCATTTAAGTTTTTTTCTCCCTTTTGGCATCGCTGCTGACTTCTGACAGCTCATTTGTCATGCATTCTTTTCTTCACTGCTAGTTTGACGTAATTCTTCTTCCTCCCATGCGTATTATTCAAAACGTTGTTTAAAATATTGCAAAAAAAAAAGTAAAGGAATTCGACAGTTCTTTAGACACGTTCATCGGAAGACAACACCACCTAGTGTCAAAATGATTCAAATTAAAAGTGATATAAATTACACTGTTGAGCGACAAACTGACGCTCTTTTTTTTAAATAATTGAAAACCAGTTTACCACGTCTTTGTATTGTCAAACTAATGATACATCCTGGAAGAATATCTACTCCAAAAGAAAGCAAAAAATGGCCTCCATTTATTCCTTACAATGAATGCAAATAAACATCGAGGGGGGGAATGATTTCAACCGCTATTGGGAAAAGAGCCTCCTATGCATCTAAATGCCGAAATTTTGTAAGGAAACCAAATAAGTCTTATGTTAACGAGTAAGGAAATGTTCTTCATGTCAGCAGAGATATTAGCATGCGGGCTTCGAAGGAGTGAGGAGTAAAAAAAAAAGCGAATTGATAGCTGCTCGGCATTGGGACATTTTGTTTCGGCTCATAACTCAGTCATGAGAAATTCCAATCTCTCCGTGGGCCATAAAACTTGCCATTCTTATTGGAAGAGCTGGCTCAGTCATAAATCTGAAGATAATGATCATGACGCTGTAAAACAGGCTCATAAGACAACCCGATCCATATTTTAATATGGTTTTACGACAATTCCACACCACATCGAACTAAAGGAAGAAAAAAAAGCTTTTATTATCGCGATCTTCAATGAGAATCTCCGACATTATTTGGAGATGGATGTTTTTTTATGAGGTATTTCTGTGTTCATTTAGTGTAATTCTAGGCATGCACTGATTATAATTTATGGAGTCTGTTAAGAGGGAATTCGTGCTAGTAAGATGTAGTGCAGTTGTTATGTTGACTTTATCGATCTACGTTTTCATTGCCAGCGACTACATTATGGTCATTACTCTACTGACCCAAGAGTTTATGTGCAAATTAAAACTCCCACAGATGTTATAATGCTTCCCTGATCAGCAAACCATTATCTTGTTGTCCTTTTAACCCTAGTTTATGTGGCATGATATAATGATATGAAATAGTTCGAGGACAGGAAAATGTATCTCATCGTTTTTTTTTTTTTTTCCCTATAGGGAGGAGCATCATTGGAATGGTAAGGTTCAGTAATGAGCTGATGTAGAATTTTGCTTAATAACTGTACATTAAGGCCCTTGTACTCTTCACTCAAATGAGTTACAGTGTATGAAGACAGCGGTTCGAGGTTATTTAATAGGTAATGTTGTCACTGACTACCTTTTGGTTTGTGTGTTATGTGTGAGGAAAAGATTCCTGTACTTTAAATAAAGGAATACGTTACACTGAAGATTGAATAAAATTGAAGCAAAAGTACAGTACACGCAGTGGCTAAAATATTAGAAACGTATTCAAGAATCCAGTATTAAGACCGACACGTGACACACATCACTTATAAATAGCTGATAGACACCTGGTGACAGTATTTGTACTGAAATGAGTGATAAGCACAGGTCAAAGTGGCTTCGAATGGTCAACGTGATTCCAAACGAGGGATGATGGGAACTAGTGAGTGGTAAGGTCAGTGGCGCACCCAGGGGGGGGGGTGGCGATGGGTCCTGTCCTCAAAAAGGAAAAAAACACTAGAAAAATTTCCAAAAATCTTTTCCTAATTAAAATTCATTTTCTTATTTATGATGCGTCGTGTCTTCTATTTCTATGCTACTTATGATTTAGTAGTCACATAAGGTGGGAATATTCACCCTATAACTCCCGGGAATCACGGCCGTTGTGAACGCAAGGCGAATGAAGTAGTGCTCTAGAGCAGAGCTTCTTAAACTGTCGGTCGCGACCTCAAATGGGGTCGCATAACCGAATGTGGGGGTTCGCGAAAAATTTGGCAACAGTAAAAGGTTTCTGATAGCGCAACGACCAAAAATTAATTCAGATTCGAGGCTATTGTTTGTAATTCTTTATGTTTGTAAAGTTATATGTATACCAGAGAATTGTTTTAAAATTAATTTCTTTATGATTTATTATCAGTAAATGTTTGATTTCTATACCTATTTTATATACCTATATACCCCGGGTCGCGTAAAAATTTCTCGGATGAAAAGGAGTCGCAAGTGGAAAATGTTTAAGAAACGCTGCTCTATAGGACCGAGCGCTGCTTCGTTTGCCCCAGCAGGGCCAGAGGAGATCGGGTTTCATGTATTGGCGATCACGGCAGATGCTCAGCCATAGGTCGTATGCCATGCGTAGTGTGTATTCTCAAATAGTCTACTCAACTCGGCTCCCCCAAGATTAAATCTTGAGTGCTTCCCCCCACTCCCAAGATTACATCCTGAGTGCGTCACTAGTTAAAGTTATTTTGAAAACTTGTAAACCACGGCAAAAGAGTCATCATCGTACCTAAAATAGTATTAAAAACACCCAACACCAAGTCAGTTTCTGATATGTGGTAGAGAACAGCTGATCAACTCTAGACACACAGATACATGAAAGATCGACAGAGTCATAAAATCCGATAGATATGCTACAAATGATCAGGTGACCAAATAGCTGCGATACACTCAGGGAATCTATCTGAAAACCCCAATGTTGAACACTGTCTGCATAAGATTTGACAGAGACCACGATGAAGGGGAATTTGCCAAACAAAAGCAATCAGTTGCAGCTCAAATAAGAAGAGATGTACATCACGAAGCGATGGCTCCACGACGATTGTCACAAATCAATCCAACAACTCAAGATATTGACCGTGGAATGATGATATAGAACGGGTTTTCTTGTCAGTTTTTATTGTTCTCTTCATACTCTTAGCGAATGCTGAATGGTGCAGCCCACCTAAATATTATAGCCTACCAAATACATCCATTCATGGTAGTTATTTACACTGAGTCTGGTGGTCATTACCAGAATCTGTGATGAAGGATATATGTAATCGAGCATGTCACTGACTTCATTTGAGTACATGGCCTCTCATTCACAGATCCTAGTCTCACCGAATGCAAATAAGAACAAGATATTCGTGACAAGATGGAGCCACTGTCAAAAATCCGGTGGAAGTTAGGACTTACTAATATCCACCTTGGCTGTTCTTTTTCTGGGAAAGTAATGAGACAAACTTGCCCTAGAACACACACGCCAATACACGCACCTTACGGCTTTAGCTACTTCAGCTTCATCACTAATTAATAAAGCTTCAACGACCTTCTGTAGCTATAAACCACACTTTAATTAAATTTGAATGATTCAAATAGATTTTCTTATGTCACAGTTTTTAAAATTACTCAGTTAAACTAATTAAGATAGATTTTTTTTACAATCGTACAAAAATACTTCATATAGGTTACTTCTACGTATAAACTTTCAGGGGAACTAAGCTCCCTTTAAACTTTTAAAATCAATAACGTAATTTATCACGAATTTTTCAACTTTGTATCGAACCACTTTGATTTCCCAGGACATAGTTTAGCCAGAGAGGTTCCAATACGGGCTGAATGTTTTTAGAATTGCGAGGTCTTGGGTAGTGGAGCCCAATAGGAGCCAATAGTATATTTTTCTGCATTCCATATATATCCTATCCTTGTGCAACCACCATTAATAATTTAACGTTGTAATTTCTACGATAGTTTTTAATAAAAAAAATGCTTCTATTTTAATAAAAGTAATGCCGATGGGAAATGAAAACTTTGCCAACTCGAAACGAAGTCGACCGTGAATACAACCCCATTTTTAATCACTTTAAAGGCAACCGCACTTCAGCTTTCAAAGATTTAAAACAAGTCGGAGTCAGAGCATGTATGGATGCAAGATTCATATTACAGGCCAAGCACTTGTAATACGGTAAGTAAAAATACTGTTGCTCTTACATTAATCACACCGAACCTTTTATGTTTAAACGGCTAATGCTAAAAGCAGGGTCTCAACCGATTTAATTACCTCAAACGGTAATTCATAACACAGTCATTAATAACTTCGCTATTTTTCCTAATTATTTTAACAGTTTACTGTCGATTGTTATCAGCTGCCCGAAAACCAACCTAAGAAGTAGAATATTAAACTGAAAATAATTATCTCAGTACAGAGAAGGATTCGCTTGCTCTTTTGTAATATTTATAACTAGGGACGGCTCGTGCCTAGGCATTGCGGAACTGCAGCACCTCCAATTTTTCTCAATATATAAATATATTTATTAATTTATTTATATTTGCTTGTAATATTTAATTTTTTTCATCAACAATCCTATACAATTCTCTTATTTTGTATAAAAAATAATAAAAATCCATCTTGTAGCACTTAGGAGGGTGAAGGACGGTAGCAGTAGCAGACGGTAGTGTCATATTGCTACACGCGCAAGCATATGCACGTCATAGTGCATATGCGAGCTATTGGCGTACTGCGGCACTGTCCGTCGCGCAGTTCCACTGTTGTTTATATGCAATTCGTGGCAGTAGTAGAGTGTTCGTAGTGTTTATCGTGTTTACTCCGTCTCTTTAAATATTTGGACATCACAATTAAAGAGATAACATTTGTTATAGTTTTTATTTTAGAACATTATTGAATTGAATATATATTTTTTATTTTTAATAACAGAATATATTTTATTTTTAAGTAATTTTGAATTATACCAAACTGTATAATTTTATCGATAATAAACAATATTTTTTCATGTTTATTTTTTATTTTGTATTTTTACCATAATCTTGATATTTAATCCAAACACGTATACACTGTACTTACAGTGTGTATGTATATTTCGAAAGTTGCAGTTCCCCCCCCCCCGATTTCAAGCCACGAATCGCCACTGTTTATAACGCATTTAGTAAATACTTTTTGATTTCATCAAAAAGGCTTAAAGAGTGAATACATTCAAAATAAATATATGCATAAATGTTAGAATTTAAATATTTTACGTGCATGATACGAAGTATTTTACATATTAAAGTCATTATACTTTCTTAGTATATTAAAGAAGTAAAAATATAAGTATGTAAAAGGTATTAAAATCTATTTAATGCAGTTTTAATACATTCCGAGGAGACATTTAATTATTATTTGCAACCACTTGGTTTTGTGATGTAATATACGAAATTACTCTAAGCCAAACTCTTGACTACCAGAATAAAATTATATATCAGATAAGCACCAAGTTATTTATAGTTATGTTTGCATTTTTAAATGAAATGGCAAAAGTAAGCTGACGTTTGAAACATCTCTATTCTGAGACATTATTATTACTATTACTACGGGCGACTCCAAGGAGTCCTTAGACTCATCGAGGGAGGCCCTAAACATTATGTACACATAACTATTCGACATTCTCACAGTATCTATCATACCTTGCCTTGAACTCATTCACAGTCATAGCACCCACAACAGACTCTGGCAGCTTATTCCACTCATTTACCACTCTAAAAGTAAAGAACCCAGCTCTAACACCCCTGTTAACCACACTCTTGCTCAGCTTCCATAGATGTCCCCTAGTCCTCCCACCACCAGTCCTGATCTCAAAAATATCCTCTGAATTAATCCTATAGAAACTCTTCAGCAATTTGAATATCTCAATCATATCTCCCCTTTTCCGCCTATCAACCAATTTCTGCAACCCACAAATCTTCAACCTGTTCTCATAAGGTTCATTCCATACACCTGCTATCATCTTTGTCACTCGCCTCTGGATCCTCTCAACCTCCTCTCCATCAAGAAGAAACCTAGGTGACCAAATCTGGGCACAGTAGTCGAGATGAGGTCTTATTAAGGCTCGGTACAGAGGAACAATAACGTGCTTATCTCTGCTCGTCAAAGTATTCTTTAGCAACCAAGTGATTTGATGAGATGATTTAGCCACTTTTGCAATGTGCCCCCTAAACTTCATCTCCCTATTAACCAACACTCCCAAGTCCCTGGCCTCATCAATCTCCTGGAGTACAGTTCCACTAATGTGGTATACTGCTGCCAATCTTTTCACCCAAAAATGCATGACCTTACATTTTGTCACATTAAATTGACACCCATTCTTCTTATCCCAGACCTCCAATCTATCCAAATCATCCTGCAAGATTTTGACATCTTCTGCATTCACAATTTCCCTACCCAACTTTGCATCATCAGCGAACAAATGAGCCGTTCCTCTTAGATCCATCCTTATATCGTTAATGAACAAATTAAACAGCAGTGGTCCAAAAACTGAACCCTGCAGCACACCACTAGTCACAGGCCGTCTTTTGAACTCTACTCCTGAATAAACTACTCTCTGATATCTCTCCATCAACCACCCTCCTACCCATCTCACCAACCATTTATCCATTCCCATATGTTGCAGTTTACGAATTAGAATTCCATGTGGTATCGTGTCAAAGGCCTTAGGTCCAGCAGTATCACTGTAAACCCATTACCCTTTATCCAGTTCAGCCGTCACTGGGTTATAAAACTTGAGCAAGTTACTGTCTACCCTTCACAAAGCCATGCTGTCCCCCATACAGTACCTTATTTTCATCAATCCATTCCTGTATTTTTCCCTTGACTACTTTCTCCAAGACCTTGACAACGACTCCTGATATGCTAATCGGTCGGTAATTTGCAACAGTAGTCTTGGATCCTCCTTTATGCAGTGGAACTATTTTCCCCTCTTTCCACACCTTTTGGACTAAACCAGACCCGAGACTCCAATTAAACAACATGGTCAAGGGCACTAATAATTCTTTAGTCGCTTCACGTAAAACCCGTGCCGGTATACCATCCAATTCCACAGATGTATTCACATTAAGGTTCTGTAATAGACTATTCACCTTCACTTCATTCACCACAATTCCCGTATAAACTAATGGTTCTTTCATTCTTTCGATGTCACCACCTGGATGATATACTCTTGCAAAGTGCTCACTCAGTAATTCCACTATATCGACTGATTCAGTGACCTCCTTGCCATCGGCATTCCTTAAAACCATTCTGTCGTATACAGTTTTTCTTTTACTTGCAGCATATTGAAAGAACTGTTTGGGATTCTCTTTAGCTTGCATAGCTAGTTTCCTTTCATAATCCGCTTTTGCTTTTCTCACCACACTCGTTACCCTTCTGGCCTGCGCTTTATACCGTTCGTGTGCCTGCAGGTCACCTTTATCCATACTTATCTTCTAGATTTCTCCCTAATATGTTTTTTTTTCTATGTAAGATTATAACCATATTGTACATTTAGTACTGTATGTGTATGGGTGGGTGTGGGTGTGGTGGGGAAGGGTTGATAATCCGGTTACCGTACTTTAGAGCCCAAAAAATTTATTTTTTATTTTCCACATAAAAGAAATCTCTCCTTTCCATCCATCCAGTCCTTGAACATTCTTAAGTCCTACTCATCATTAGAAGTTTTAGGCAATTCAATGCATCCCTCTAAGGTGAAGTCAAAACCGACTGTCATGGAGGCTCCTATTGTAAATAAGATGAAATAAATTAAACATGTTGTATGTATACTATGAGCCTCAGTCAGTATAGACGATGCCCTTTAGTCGGAAAGACCTGGGTTCGATTCCCGTCAGGGACGTGAGGACCCTTTATCTGGTCTCTTTCGACGAAAGGTGAGTTAGCCGGTTTCGAACGGAGGCAGGGAGGGTTTTTTTAGCAGTGATCCTTCAGGAACTCCAGCGAGGATTTTCCGTTGGGTTGAGACTGTTCATTGATTTTGACTTGCATCCTCATGTTAGAGAGGTATGATTGGATCAGGTGTATCATGCTTAGTGGAAGGTTAGCGATGATAAGTTTGTAAAGGAGGCCTTGGTGCCAGATCTTATCGAAGGCCTTTGAGATGTCTAGGAAGACAGCTCCAGTGTGTTGATTCCAATTGAATCCTGTGGTGATATCCTATTAAACAGTCCTTATAGTCCTTATAAGGACTGGCTTAAAGGGGCAAAGCAAGAATGCTTTTCATCTTCCCCGTTATCTGTAGAGGACAGTGTAGGGTGTTATTGAGCTATTAATCTGATCATGGCAGGAGGGTAACAGCAATAGCCGAGACTCAGAACTTCATTGGCTACAGCATTGCCATCCATTACACTCCAAGGGAATTTTGGATTGAATGAATCAATCACCGCATCTCACGGTCGATTGATCCCCTATGCAACCAGACATCTCCCTATTAATCTCCCTATTAAACAGAGACATTTAACTTGGTATATATAAGTTGGTGTCTTATGCTAGTTATAGGTGTTGGAGTAATTTTTAAAAATTTCTTAAAAGGAATTAAAATTTCCTTAAGATGCTATCTTATTTTCTTATAATTTTTTATTATAAGAAGTATTGTATAACACTTTTGAATGATTAAAAATTATATAGTTCTATAAATTTATTTACATATTTAATTTATATGGTTATACATATCATTAAGTATAAACCCTGAAATTACAAGCTGAATATTTAGTCAACATTCAGAACCATTTCATTCCTTAAATATATATAACTGATAAATCGTAGAATAACGATTGAAAACAAGGCATTATTTCTTATACCATGCATCGTGTCGGTGTATTTTTTTTCTCTCTCTCTGTCTCTCTCTCTTTCTTTCTTTTCTTTTCTTTTTTCTTCGTTCAGAAAATGAATCAATGTTGTCTCGTACATTAGATTTTTCGTGTTTGCCTTATCGACATTCCATATTGCCTTGTTTACTAAGGTATGAAGTGAGAACATGTTTTACACACCGCAGTCGACTGGCGTGAAAATTCTGATGGAAACTCCCTCAAACGACGCCCTATAGGTTTCAGCCCTGTAGAGCGATCAGTCATGATGACACAGCAAAGCGATGCCTTTTAGCAGTAACTTTGTAAACTAGCTTACTCCAGGTGAAAACCTTTGGCCTTCTTTTATGTGAAACTGTGTCACGGAGAATCGGATTTGTGACTCAGATAAATATATATATAAATCATTATTTTTTATTTATTTGATCTGTTTTTATTATTATTATTATTATTATTATTTAAAAATAATAATAATAACATATCATTATTATTATTGTTATTAACATGACATCCACGGATTTTTTTTTCTCCCTTTCCAAGTAGTTCTAAATATGAAGCAATCTTAGCGACCTCTAACGATTAACTTAACTTGCATATTCAGCATCGAAATTTACTGAATTCTTTAACTTTATTAAATTAAGGCGTCAGAATACATCGTACAGACTTTACTAAACACAGTTCATATTTTCAGTCAAGACATCAAAATAGAATTTAGCTTAGATAAATACGCAATTTTATCTATTAAACGAGGAAAAATTAATGACGCTAGCAATTTTAATTTTGATCAAGAGAAATACATAAAAGCCATTCCAGCTGACGAACACTATAAATACCTAGGAATATTAGAAGCCAATGATATTCTCCACTCGAAAGTTAAACAGCAGGCAGCATCAGAATACATCAAAAGAGTTAGAAATATTATGAAAACAAAACTAAATGGATTAAACACAATTAGAGTAATGAATTCTTGGGCTATGCCAGTGATTCGATAGACAGCTGGCATAATGGATTGGACAAAAGAACACCTGTACAAACTGGACCGCAAAACTAGAAAACTAATGACTATGCATCGTGCATTACATCCACGAAGTGATGTTTACCGGTTCTACCTACAGAGGACAATATATGGACGGGGTCTGCTGCAAGTGAGACAGACTGTGGAAGAAGAAGAAATCAGTTTAAGAATTTACATCGACAATAGCTCTGAGCCAATGCTTCAGACAATTACACAAGCTCGACTTCTAAAAACAACAGGAAACAAATCCGATTACAAAAAGGAACAGCAAAATAACCGATATGTGCGCTGGTAAAATAAACCCTTGCATGGTCAATTTCTTCGGGATACTGAGGAAAAAATTGACATGAACGAAACGTGGCAATGGCTACATACTATTATGGATAGATTAAAAAAGAAACAGAAGGATTTAAATGATTTATTCTAGCAGCTCAAAAACAGGAATTACAAATTGATGCAACGAAAGCAAAAATTTTGACCATCAATAATAACAGCAAATGCAGATTATGCGATCATAAAGATGAGACTGTAGAACATCTAATCAGTGCCTGCAGCAAAATAGCTCAAACTGACTATAAATACCGCCATGATCAAGTCGCCAAAATAGTTCATTGGCATGTATGCAAAAAATATGGCTTTCCTACTTCTGATAACTGGTGGCAGCATAAAATAGAGACAGTATTGGAAAACGAAACAGCAAAAATTCGCATTACAGAATAAAACTGATCGGTATTTGGAACACAACAGACTTGACATCACAATTATCGAACATCAACAGCTTTGGATTATTAATATCGCAGCACCCAGTGATAGCCACATTAACAACAAATAACTGGGGGAAAAATTACTAAATATCGAGATGTGGCAATCGAAGTTGGCCGGCTGTGGCTTAAACACACTAACGTCATCCCAATAGTTATCGGTGCAGTGTCAAAGAAGCTATCCAACTATTTACAACAATTAAACATCAACGAAGTGACCCCATATGACCTACAAAAACAGTATTACTCGGAACAGTTCATATTTTACGACGCTACCTGACGGACTATTCATAGATTCTTTGGTAGAATCTGAATTGTTCTATATCACCAGCCTAATTGTGGTTTAAATGATATCTTGTTTTGACTGTGTATCAATTATGTGAATAAAATAATAATAATAATAATAATCTGTTCTTGGATTTTACAGAAAAACAGAAGAAATCAAACCATTTTATCTCAACTAAAACTAACTTGCAGTGATGATTAAGCTAGTAAGAAAAAAATCGTATATTTTAGTAAATATTTCTTACTAAAAATACAGATAGACTTCTGATATCTGTTCATTTGTCTGTCCATAATAATCTAATAAAAGCAGTTTCTTTTTTTGGTTTTGAATCTAAAAATGAACTCCGACCCATTATTTCTGACACATGCGACACTTTGTTGAAAGAAATAGAGAAAAATATAGTTCCCTTTCCTTATCGCTTAAAATAATTCACGATTGTCTTTTCTGTAATGGTGGACTTTATTGGAAACCTAGTCTTTCCTCGCAAAATTTCCTTCAGCTCATCCGTTTTTCAAATTTGTACCGCGTCTGTAGGACATGAACTACTAATCTCTTTATCAGTCATAAACCCTCCTTATATTGCTCCAACGACTTTTCTAGGCCATAAATCTCAAGATAATGGCCGCGGTCGTGTGTATCAGATCAATCACAGTATAGCATTCATATTTAACCATTCAATTTGTCCATCGCAATGTCATATCTATGCGATCATTTGTCTTCCACTAAGAATGTCATTCACTCATGACCAGGATAGTTTGAAATAATACAAAAATGAAGAGATTATGGAAAACATGGATCACCGGACAAAGCGATATCATTATGCTTTACCAAACTATCTACAAAAAAAGGACATATTGCTCTGAAAAATAGGCGATGGGTCGCATTACAAGGAATGGAAGGAGCTGTTGCATTCAGCGACTTGGTTGGTCGTTGCCATCATCCTTTGCTGACATATGCCCCTCCCAATCTAATTTAATTGTCCACAAGTGTATACGAATGGATACTTTTAACTACAGACTACAGATCAGGAGAAGGATTATGAGAGAGAGAGAGAGAGAGAGAGACCGAGACAAAGAAGCATTAAAATATTAATGCTTGCACATTTGTCTTGACATACTACTCTGAAAGTTCATTGTCTCCTTCTCTGACTTTTTCTTCTACCATCCAAAGCGAATGTTTAGTAGGTTTAACTATAGAATAACACGTGTGCCATACTAAATCATTTTTTTTATGTGTCATAAAACACCATCAGCACAACTAACGGACAACAATAGGAATTGAATTCAAAAAAACAAAACAGAAAAACTAGCGCGCATACTTAAATAAGAATCCCTCTATGTATACAGTCGAGGTTCATGGGCTGAAATTAAAATTATTTCAATTAAATGAAAATATAGCAGATTAATTATTGAATACAACTGAGGACAACAATTTCCTATACTTTTGGAATAGTGAGACAGTCATTTCGATAAAGATTAGGTCTATGAAGTGAAGCTTCAGCACTTTCTTTACATAACTGTCCATGTTTTTATGTGTAGTAACTTGGCGTTTTGTCATCGGATTCTGTGGTTAGCATTTCCGATTCATTCCATGTTGTGCGTGGCCAGATTTATGAGATTCGATAAGGCAGATGTGGTCGATGTTTAGAGATACATTTATTTGTAGATCTTTTCTTCTTCCATCCAAATGATCTTCCTGTTTGTCCATAGAAGACAAGTTACACGAACATGGCACTTGGTATTCACCAGATAGCATCATTGGTGAGAGTTTGTCTTTTGGAGAAGGTAGCAAGCTGTGAATTTGGTTGATTGGTTTATAGGTAGCAACGAGTTTATATTTTCTCATATTTTTTTCCATGCGTTCAGAAATGCTTTTAATATATGGAATGCGAGTCCTGTGGGCTTCTTCTTCTTGTCTGGGTTGATTTGTAGATGAGTGGTTAATTTTTTTTTTTGGAGCGGGGAGGATTGTTATTGGATTATATCCATTTAGCAAGGCTGTTTCTTCGATAAGTTCCAGTTACTATTGTATTTTTCTTAGTTTCTTACTATACCACAGTTTCGTACTATGACAAACAGAAAGATCTATAATAAATGCATCTCTGAACATTAAGACCGCCTTATCAAACCTCACAAATCTGGCCTTGCACAACATAGAATTGAAAATGCTAACCACAGGATCCAGTGGCAAAATTCCAAGGTTACTACATACTACATGCGCACTATTTGAATTCAATTCCTTTTGTTTTTCGTTAGCTGTACTGGTGATGTATACATAAGACAAAATATTTACATAATAAAGTTATTTACTATGGAATACATGTTATTATTATTGTTATTTGACACCTCCAGGGAGTTCAAAGACTCATCGAGGGAGAGTGTGCCAACAGCATCGAACGATTGAACCTCTTCCAACTACTAACCGCGCTCAAACTTGCTTAACTTTTTACGTGAGCCATTAGTAGCAGAGGCTCTACCAATCGACCAATCTTTGCTGGCTATTCTATAGTCATGGATATCCCACCGGTTTCAATACATAAAAAAAAGTTTTAGTATGTTTATTTTCATCTTCAACACTAATTCAATCCAACCATCTTATATTTATATATGAATAGCATAGTTTGACATCTTGGAACACATACAGAATGGGATTTCGTGCTCGCTGGTTGTTTTGCAACATCCAGTGTCATTATAATAGACCGCATGACTATCTTACATTATAGAAGAATTTAGTTTTTGGACATGAGAATTACTATTTTTATATTCACAGGAATTTTGGAGTAGTGCCAACACACTAATCCATTCTATTGCTTAATAATGTCATTAGTATTAATCATAAACAACTAGATCTTCACCGCAATATCTAATTCACGAGTTTCTAAGTAATTTATGAGCGAAAAGCTCCTCTTTTATGATGAGTTACTCAATTTCAAAAAGAAGAGTTAACGTCTTTATTCTATAATTCCTGCTTTTAACGAGATCCCTCCATTTCGTATTCATGGTGTGAAATGTAAAATAAGGGCCACTTAAACTAAACTACAAATTACTTCTTCTAGTCTGGCTAATTGTTTGCTAATTATATCATTCTGTAACACAAAAAAAGCAACGAGTTGTCGAAAACTGAGCGCCATCTGGTAGTCAAAATCATGAGGTACATAACTATTTTTTTTTTATGACAGTTTCAACCATGACTTATAATAAATAATGGTTGAAATGGATGGGTCAAGAGTTATAATTTAAAACGGAAGTAAAAAAAATAATAATATAAACAATGACTGGAGCAGTTGCCAAATGGAGAACGTCTCCAAAAGGAAAAATGTCACTTGTTGGTAACCCTGTGGGAGCATAGATGCAGTGAAGAAATATGCTTGCACATCGGTAATATATGAGATACATAGCTTTTAGACTCGCCTATCTCCTCAAAAATTCACCTTTTCTACATAAAGTCTGTACACATTAACATGAAATCAACTCCATCATGAAATAAACTCTGGATGGATCAGGGGTTACGATTTCGATGTTGGTATTATTGATGCGGCAATCTAAAAATATTCCAACATTCTAGACAGTTACGGAAAAAAGCAGAAATCCAAACCACTGTTATCTAGAGAACCTCAATATCTCTTTGAAAACGAAACATCTATTCACAGTTCGCAAGAGAGAGAGAGAGAGCTATTCGTCTGGAGATGTTACTGATTTAAGATGCTTCACTGAAATATGGATATTACAGATATTTCGCAACAGTGAACGGAAGTTGAAGTTGTGCCCGGTTTGTTTTTTTCCCTCCTTCAGGAAAAGAATGAAGCTGTCAAAGGAAAAAAAAACTTGATTTTAAAACTACGAAAGGTGAATTGTATTTGTGGAGAAATACACATTCTTTCTTATAGGTCTTCCACTGAATAATAATTAGATTTGTTGCTCAGTGGTCTGTGTCAAAGACGATATTAACAAAATTAAGACCGCTATTGCAAATGTAACCAGCATTCGTGTTTTATAGATCATTACACTGCTTATTCCAGGTATGAAGTGGCTTGAAAAAATCTCTTTTTTTGGTTACTGTGGAAACGTTTAGCCCATAAAAATAAAAATATCACCAACACACAATAACTGCATTTTATAAAATTGGTTGCCCATATACGCTTTATTCTTCGTTTAGTGGTAAAATATCCAACGTTGACCACAAATGAATTTCAGAATTATATTTGGAGTCTTTATACATTGCTTGGGAAGAAGTCAATGGGCCTCCCCATGGGGAAGGTGCATCGTGCCCTAAAACGAGTCCGGTGTTTGCAGCTAGTATAAATTGGAGGCATATGATGCTCCCAAGTCTGTGAAACTGTGAACATCTGGATGAAATGATTGCGAAAAGGAAATTGACTGAGTTTGAAAGAGGTGTTATGATTGGAAGGCATGTTGCAGGCCTATCTATTCGGAAAATTGTTGCCAAATTTGGCAATTCCAGGGTAACAATCAGATACCATACTGAGATGGAAGCGCAGAGAATCAAGTGCTACCCGCAGTGGACGACCCATCACACTCACCGAACTTGACTGTATGGTGCTACCAAGGATAATATGCAAAACTACCATTCGCTGGCCGACAATACGTTGAATGAAGAATTCTGGGCAACGACTGGGACACGAATCTTCAGAAAAACATTCAGAACCGAAGCTTACAACATGGGTTTCCATGGTAGGTCCGCAATATGCAAGTCTCACATCACCAGAGCCAACATGCAACGTCGTCTTCAGTGGTGCAAAGATTGTGTGTACAATGGGATGGGGAAGCTTGGCAAATTGTGTTATACAGCGATGCATCACTCTACACCCTGTACCAAGAAATGGACGGATGTGGGTGTGGCGGAGGACAGGTGAACGTCTCTTACGAGAGTGCGTAACCCCAACTAAAAAATTTGGAGGTGGCGGTGTTGAACTCCAAGAGGTATCTGAACAGTCTGAGGCGAAACCAGGAAAAACAGGACCATCACACCACCACCTCCGAAGCTTTCCACTTTGTGGCGTTTCTATAGAACTGACCATTGTCATTTTCATCAAGACTGCAGACTGTCCTAAATCTGCTGCTGTTGTATGGTTTGTGGACATGAACATTACCACACTTGACTGGCCTCTACAAAGCTCTGATGTCAACAATACTGAACATTTGAGGGATGAACTTGAGCGTCAAGTGAGATCGAGGGAAGTCCGCCCACACAACAGTCCAGGACCATATTACATGCGTACAGGAAGAATGGTCCAAAATTCCCATTGATCGCTATCGTACGCTTGTAGAAAGTATGCCCTGTAAGATTGCTGCAGTCATCGCAGCGAAAAGAGGTCCTACATCTTATTAAGGTAAGCGCTATGGCTGTTTATTCCTCACACTATGGTGTCCGTTGACTTCTTTCCAAGCAGTGCATAAAATTTCGTTATAAATCCTTAAGAAAATTTTAAGATAAAAATCACGATATTGCTGCCAGACAGAGGTTTCTCGTAAGGCACTCTACCATTCTCGGTTCAGCTGTTGATCAACTTAAAAGTACTCAGAATTGCTTCCAATTCTTGTTAGCTTTAGAAGCACTTGCTGCAATTCTCACTTGCGGTGTTCCTTCGAATATAAATCCCCTGAAATTACGTTGCTGGAGAAGTATTTATATTGTGATTAGAGACACACATCGGACATTGCTGCCCTCATAATATAACGAAATATTTACCGAGGAACATATTCTAAAGTAAAATTGGTACTATCAACTGATAGATCATTGGTTTCTAAATGGCCATAGTTAATATTGTAGGAAGATGGAATTAAGGCAAACCCTAGACATCTAGTAACTATCGAGATCATCTAATTTCTCCAGTGGGAACGAAGTTATTCTCTTCAAGTGTGGTTTATTATGCCTCTGGTGTGTGTGGAGGGGTGGGGGGGTGGCTCATGTGTAATTGAAGGTGCTCATGTATAATTTAAAGAAACGAATTGATGGGGGATAACCTTTTGTTTTCCAATAAAAATCTTTCATTTTTAAAAGATTTGTGTTACAAAACAAAACTTGTATATGTTAAAAAACCTTTAATTTTCTTAACCAAAAAGCTCTGGAAAGACTTTTAATGGGATTATAATACACAAATGCATATAATAAACAACTAAGTTATACCAACTAGTTTCATCAACTAAGGGCTGTTGGCATCTTCAGGGTACATAACTGATGTAAGGCACTAAAAAGTAAAAAACTGTTACAAACTATAATCAACCGATTCCAATTATATTAAACAAAGAACAGAGCGCGTACAATACATGCATAGAGCGTGCATGATATCACTTGTTGTTATTTAGGAACGTTCTATAGTTGGCACTATAGAATATATCATTGGAATCAGTTGATTATAGTTTGTAACAGTTTTTTACTTTTTAGTGCCTTACATCAGTTATGTACCCTGAAGATGCCAACAGACTTAGTTGGTGAAACTAGTTGGCATAACATAGTTGTTTATTATATGCACTTGGTCAATATAATCCCATTAAAAATCTTTCCAAAACTTCTAGTACGTTCAACATATGCGTGTAATACGTAGTACTTTCCACCATCTAATCTCTGTGTTTGAACTATCGAACTAGTTATAATGACGCAGGCATTAATCAGTTTCCGGTATGAAAAGTCGAACGAAATGCGTCAATTGTCAGCGAGCAATGTTGACACAAGTTCGATTTGAAATGATGAAATCACAAGATTCCACAGTGATATTCACGATGATCTACGCATATTGTTATTCAACAATGAATATGCGGCCAGTGGCAAATATAAACCTCATAGTTATTTAGGTGAGGTATTTGATCATCGAAGATAGTTGTCGTGCTAAATTGGGCCGCGTGAACATGGCATGGCTACACGCAGTGATTCGATTTTGGAAATTCTTAGAAGACTCGAAATTCGTCTATGAGCTACAGCGATGTATTCTCCGTTTTTCTGCAGAAAGGGGTTTACGGTGTTGAAAAAGATCGAAAAAGGTATCTCAGTCAGTAACGATAGCACCCACGTACATTGAATGAAAAGACTGGATTTTTTCTGGAATACAGGAATCTTGAATGGGAATTTTCAACTGAAGCTGAGGTAGCCAGTTTCATGGAGAGAGAGAGAGAGAGAGGTATAGACGAAGCCCTTTGGTCGGAAAGACCTGGGTTCGATTCCTGTCCAAGACGTGAGATATCTTTATCTGGTCTCTTTCGACGAAAGGTGAGTTAGCCGGTCTCATTCGGAGGTAGGGGTTTTTTCACCCGGAAACTCGGGTTTTTCGTCCCTCAGGCAAACCAGTCTTGTGAACACACACGGATCTACAGCAAAAATACATACTTCATTGGAAGGCTCATACATACTACAATCCCTCATTGGAGGGCTCAACCTGTAAGAGACGGATGAGGGAAATTAGGGGAATCACACGACGACAACAACAACAACACTGCTGTTGGAGTCACAGAATATGACTGATTTCTTAAATATGGTACAGCATTTGATATTACAATCTCTTTCTCTCTCTCTCGGTATATAACATTGATGTTTGATAGGAGTAAAGCACTTCATTATAAAGGGTGTCCACAAATGTTCACCCTGATTTCAACTGGCTATAATATTTTAACAACGAAACTAACGGAATAAATTTTGTTGCAGGTAAATGTGGGCACTCATAAAGTTTCCATACTGGTATCTTCAGTATACTGCTTTTGCCACCAGGAGCGCTGCTGCTGATTTTCTTTAAAAATGGCTTCAATACGGAAAAAAGCCCAATGTGTTCTGTGGCTAACAGAAACAAATTCTACAGTGCAGCCAATGTTTAGGGCACAGTATGGAAAGAACCCACCTGATGTCAAGCTCATTAAGTCATGGAAGAAACAGGTTCAGTTCATAAGGGTACAAGCAGTGGCAGACCATCGGTTACCGAGGAGCAGTTCAAACTGCTTTCACCCGGTCACCGCAGAAGTCAATCAGAAGAGCTTCACTAGCTTCACGTTTGCGTACCACTTTGTGAACTGTACTACTCCTTGGCGTTTGAAGTATTTTGTTTCTGTATGCCACAGAACACATTGCGCTTTTTCCTGTACTGAAGCCATTTTTAAAGAAAAGCAGCAGCGCTCTTGGTGGCCAAAGCAGTATACAGAAGATACCAGCACGGAAACTTTATGAGTACCCAAGTTTACCCGCAACAAAATTTATTCAGTTAGTTTCATTGTTAAAATATTATAGTCAGTTGAAATCAGGCTAACATCATGGGCGTCCGCAGAAAATTTTTCGGGGGGGGGGGGAGCAAAGCTTGGAGACAAATAATTACATCAATAAATTTTATTTAATTATTTAGTTTTTTTGGTTTTTTTTTTTTCACAAGTAGATCTCAGGAGAGAAAGTGCAACGTCCCCCCCCCCTCTGCGGACGCCCATGTTTCTTATAATTTAGAGACTATTTTATTTCACTTAAAAATGATAATATAACTTTTTTTAATGTTTTAAATAGGTTAACTCGTTTTAACATCTCAAAAATAACGCATATATTTTTTCTAATTTTTTTAAAAATAAAGCATATACCTTTACATGTTCTAGATCGCAATTTTACAATTATAATTAACAAGGAAAATTTTAAGTTGGCCTGGTTTCCGAGTGGCTAGCTTACTAGCTTTCAACCGACAAATGTGAACGATTTCAGAAGATTCATTTTATTGATTAACTTATAGCTGAAAAAGAAAGTCAAGAATTGAAAAATAAAACAAGAAATATGGAGGATAAATAAAATTAAGGAGTGTAAAAGAAAAATTCACATTCATACCAAAGAGACTGGGCATCGAACAAATATTGTGAAACCCAAGTTAAAGTGCTTGACATTTACGTGTATTCTACAGAAACCAGACACCGTATGCATTCAGGAGGACAAATGGTTAGTTTAAATTTCCTCTTGTATCTTTGAGAAACGTGAAGTTTATGTGCACTTCTTCCGGGCTAGTGATAAATACATTTCTGGAGACATAAACTGCTTTTAGATGCCGACTGATAGCGTACGTCATGGCAGGATATTTCGCTGTCAACTTATTTGAATTACGATCTCTCCGTTTGGTCGTCAAACTGCGCCTTGTCCTTCATATACACACGAAAACACATTGTTCCCATTTTGCATGAATGAGTTCGTAGTAACGCTCTTCTATATCTCGAGACCACTTTAAACATCTATAATATAAACTTGGCAGTCTTCGCAGCAGGCAATCTTTTACGAGACTTGCAGTAATAAATATCAACTAATGGCTTTATATTAGATACGACTTCAGTAGGCAATATTTTGTCT
The DNA here is from genome assembly GCF_054136105.1 of Typopeltis vanoorti. NCBI lineage: Eukaryota > Metazoa > Arthropoda > Arachnida > Uropygi > Thelyphonidae > Typopeltis > Typopeltis vanoorti. The sequence continues at coordinate 140,760,125 of NC_143555.1, read as the reverse complement.
TCTGTGTTTTGACAGACAACAGTAATACTTTATCGGCCATAACATCGGCTCCTTTCACAGAATAGAAACATTTGGATATTTTACCAACAGATGCCTGTTTAAATAGCTGTGATTTAGATAACCTGATTTCCTAACATCAAAAATCGGTAGTATCAAATAACTGTACAATCCCTACTCACCTATAACGACATATCCTGATGTCTACACGAAGTGGTTTCTATGGTTACGAGACTGAAACTGACGAAAAAAAAATACTTGTCATTACTAACCAATAAAAAAAGAGAAAGAAATGTGATAAATAATTTAACGCGCGCCACCTTAAGGCGTAAGTTGTTACTACATTAAGCCTAATCGTCTTGCTGTTTTTACTGCAAGTATAAAAACACCTGTTCTACAAGGGAACAAACACGATCCCCGATGAGCAATTAGTTTTACAATTCCCACGAGTTCGTCATCAAATTTTTGTGTGTGCTCTTTCGTTACTCGATGTCAGTTTTATCCATATCAGCTGCCGTAGTAAGACCAGCTCATTCCCGAAGGTCTAATTAAGCTAGGAACAATAGATGGCAGCGGACAACAAAATATAAAAGTCGCAGGGGTAGATAGCTTCCGTTTGGCGGTTAATTAAATCTGCCAGTCGTTTCCTGGTGGTATGTTCGGAGAAGCACTTATCTTCTTCACTGTGCGGAACAAGTCTTATCTTTCCCAGTTAGTGAACTCCTTTTCTCTTTATCTTTCTTGAAAGACAGAAAGGATGAAACAGGGGAAAGAGAGACAAGTGGAAGGTTGAAATACTTAGACAATTCCTCTGTTGATAAATATCCCCACTCTAGCACGCTTCAACAGTAGGCTTAATGAACTCATTCTATCCTGGTTACGAAAAAAAGAAACAAAACATGAATTTTAAGAGTTGACTTTTGCTGGCGATTCTTTGCTTTAGGTGCCCTCATCGTTAGCTAGTCCCGTTAATAATATTACTTTTTTTTACAAGTTTTTTTTTTTACAGAATTTGAATTCTACCAGTTTGTTTGTATTATTTAAACAAAACGAAGTGCGATCTACAACATAAAGTGTTAAATGAAGACCTATCAAAAAAATTCGCAGACGATAATGTATACAATTTCTCCTATTGGCTATAAAATTCTTTGCGATCAAGACTGTATCATAGCAACCAGAGGCCATTTTAGGTGCTAATGTAAGCACGTATAAAATGGGCGTGGTTTTGCATTCTTCAACTGTAATGTTAGAAATATTTACCTAAATTGGGTGATTTCATAAATACTCTGTGTTTCTCTAGAAGGAAATTATTTCAAAGAAACGGATGGCTCTCTGAGGAGACTTAAACATAACTGTCTGATTATTAACCACGCCTTTAATATGTACGTGATTGAAACAGTTAATTCCTTGACAGAAAGGTGTTAAATCTCCATAGGAAAGGCGGAAAAGAGTGTTGAATTTTAGATGTTCACTTATCAAGCATTTTTTCCCCCTAGTGAGATGCTGTTTCTACTATTTCCTGATTATGAATATGGTCGAGGGAATACAAATTTCGACATGCGAATAAGAGTTAACATAATTCTGATTTGCTAAGTGCCGGAAGAATTATTTTACATCAAAAATACACAGAAATGAGAAATTTTATTGCTATTGTTTGAGGAAATGGTTAACTACAGAGCTCCATCAAGCGTACGTGAGCAGATTTCCTCATTATTATTGTTACTTGAAGAAAAATTGAATAATTTTTTTTTTTTTTTTTTACCAATCTACATATCAGAAATTGGTCTTCTGTAGATTGGAACATAGATACGAGGCAATATACACATGTCTAGCCGTTGTAAAAACTGCACGAGGCGAAGAATGGCATCCTTTGTATCATGTCATGGAATTACTTGTATTTAGTGATTGATACCTGTTTACTATATCAACTACAGAGAATTTCGTCTGTAGGGTCAATAGAGTTTTTGTCTATTGGCTGATTAAGCAACGTATATTTCATTCTGAATAACAGAGAAGCATATTACCATTTTATGATCAAGTTATATTCGTCTTTGTTTACTAGTTTACATTTGTTGCATTTTTTCCCCTTCGCTGGATTAACCATCTTGCCATTTAGTATTTCGTTTAATACGAAGTCAAGAAAACGGCTGTCGATGAGAAAGGGCCACGTGTTTTCTAAGACTCAAATAAGATTTCATGGCCGATTTGCGTGTAGAGTTTTGAATAGAAGCTGGGTGAAGATTAGTAATCGAAAAACTTCATTTATAACTCCATTTAAGATGGAAGCAAAGTAAACCGCGTTGTGGAAAACCACCTTTAGTAAAAAATATATTTGTGTGTATATATATATATAATTTTTTGCAAAACTAAAGCAGCCAAGATTGCTTTAACTTGGCAAAAATACTGATGGCGGTACACTTCTATTTCTTCTTTATATTTTTTCATATTCGGGAAAGCGCTACTCGTAAAAATTCAACATAACATAAATCCAATTGTACATTGATTTGCCATTTTTAAAAATATTTTTTTATACCTTTCTTTGAAAAATAGTTTTAGGACATGGCATTTTTAAAATCAATAGTTGTTATTGTTGTTATCTTCACACGGCGAGAGTTCGAATTTCATTCTTCTGTGTCTTTGGATTGTATGTGTTCTTTAGCCTGTTTGCATGTTTTGAAGAATGACAAATTTGTAAAAAAAAAAATTAAAAAAAATTGGCATCTCTTTGAGATCGGGACCCGTGTTTTTCCAACCAAAGCACTTGCGACTGGACTAAACCGGACGAAAAATAGGATTTTTTTTCCCGTTTATGTAATCTCACTCACTTAAAAACTGGTAATAAATTTAATTTTGATATACTTTTTTCATTCATGTATACCTCATTCGGACATCTTCCTGTACAGATCAAACATAGAAGTTTTTGTCAAGCCACTGTCAGACCTCGAATAAGCATGGGAGTGATCTCACACAGGATAATTGAATTCATCTACCACTAAAAGACAACCCTATACATCCACTTCCACGTCAGGATGCGAATCGTTAGCAAGGAGCGGATACGCTAACCATTCCGCCAATCAGCCAGCAGATCAGGATTTTTCTCCTGACAACTTTTTGTCCTGCTAACAGGGCCGGTCCGAGAGTATCTGATGTCCTTAGGCAAAGAAAATTTAGGCGCCCCTATACATTCTCTCTCTATATATTTTTGGTCATACTCACACAAGCACACGTACACCTGAGAAAGAGGTTCTCGGGTATGAGTAAACTATAAGTTAATGTTGTAGTTGATTTTTACTCGTTCACCCAAGAAACTAGTACATCATCAAGTTGTTAGCTGTGTGCGTTCTATGGCTTGTTTGTCTGGGGAGAAAGCCCTCCATCTCAGCGTGAGACCGACTAACCTGTCTTTAGTTAGAAAGAATTAGCAAGGAAATCTACTAGAAGCTAATGAAAGAGCTACATCGTTAATATCCTCATTTTAAATGCGCCTCTTTTTCGTCATTGATTTTTCTCTTCATAAGTACACATCATTTGGTTAGTCTCGTTTTATTTTCTTGTTCATCTGCCGATGGGTTCTTCATCTTCCGAACACCTGTCCGCTAAATAAGGTTATCGATCACATGATGGATTTCATTCTTTCCAATGAGCCTTTTCACAGTTACATTAAATGCCCTCTTCTTTCTTTTCAGTTACAATACGGACAACATAATTGATTTTTTTTATTAAAAGAAGAAAGAAACGTTATTTCTTTCAGATATGGTGCGTTTTACTGGAAACTTAATCCATTGAAGTATAGAAAGAAAACATATTGATGGGGAAAAAAAAGTAAATAACGATCAATAGGTGGCGCTGTTTCTCTACTTTGTGACAAAAACAAACGCATTACGAAATAATTGAACTGTTTTCTAGTGTAGCAGACAATTCTATGATTGATTTGTTCTCATCTTCCTGAACATCTGTCCAGTAAGTAAGGATATTGATTACGTGATTGATCTCATCCCGTCCAACAGGACTTTTGGCAGCTTATTAAATTATATGAAAGTACCCGTAAAGAATTATTTAACTTTTTTTTTTTTTTTTTTAGAATTAACCATATAATCTTTAGGTTTACTGCTAACTAATCATACATGTATACGTGTATGATTAGTTAGCAGTAATCTATACGTGGCCAGAGGAAACTCGCCCAGAGGCGGATATGATTTGGATTTACTAGCTGGATTCACGACCCCATGAGACCGTGTATCATGTCTGTTAATTTTGTTTGTCCTTGTGGCCAGTTTACCTGTTTTTATGTGATGAAAAACCCTATTTTCGGGGAGAGAAAACCATATCCCACTTATTAGACGCATGTCCCTTATGTTGATTACACATTCAGTAACTTATTTCCAGCATAAAAGACATCCCTTTGTTACGAGGCAGCGTGACTTACGAAAAAACAAAGTCGGTCTTCATATAGTTGCTCAAACCACTCAATTCGATACTAGAACTTTCCGTATCATTACAGATTAATGTACTGTATTTATTCGAATATAACTCGCATCCACCCCCAAATTAAATTTAAAAAATCGTGGTGCGAGATATATGCGGGGATTTTCAGAAACTAAAGTTTTTAAGGATGAAATTGACGTCTATAATTAAACCCTCAGTATTCGTTATAATTTATAATTGTTCAAATTTTTATAAAATAAATGCATTTAAATTTTAATTATCAACATTATTTACGCAATCAGCCGCTAACCTTCATCACGGGATATATTTAAATTTTTTAGCGACAATGTTTCTGTCCCAAACTCTCAAAATCCAGTTACGCAACAGTTCTAATAATGATCACTTAATGTTAATATCCCCGCGCAATCCAAGATCCAGTAGAAGTCAATGCTCTCATTCCCACATTTCCTTTACTGGTTCCTTCCATCTTTATGCATATGATTGATACGGTATTAACAAAAGATCGTGAGACTCAACGACAAAGGCAAGCCGACGATTGTTTAGTTGAAATGCTGATTCTCTTCAATCAAATTCCAAAATATCTGAAACTGCCATAACAGCATTCACTGTATATTTCTTAAAGTTTTAAACTTTTTTCGTGTGCGAAGTATATGCGAAACGTTTTAATTTCTTTTTTAGTATAATCAGGGATGCGAAATATATGCGAGGGCGAGTTATATTCGAGTAAATACAGTACTGTATTAAGTTTGTTAGTTGGGTTACAGGCTTGGCTTGTCTCTTTTAAGTGACGGAAAAGTGAAGTCTTCAGAGAAAGAAAAAAGTTTACCCATCCTTGGTTGGAGATTTATAAAACAATTTTTCTCCATGGAGGATTTCAACTCAGGTCATTGAAAATTTGAAAAATGTGGTCCACTTCAAGATTGATCTGAGTCTTAATGGAGAATTAAAGACCTCAAAGGTAACTGTAAAAATGAGAGTAACCTTCTCAGAAATCCATTTTTTTTTTTTTTTTTTTAATTTTCCCAGCTCAAATCTGAGCATAGTAGAAGATTGCTGTTGTGGTTATAGCCTTTCGGCTGTTTAGAGGCAGCTATATATACGCCACCATCTAGGGAAATGACAATGAGCAAAGTGGTTTCCCGTTGCCTTCCTATATCCTGTGTGTTCACGGATCCAGTTTGCGGGATGAAAACCCCCAGATATACTGGTGTGGAGAAAAAACCTGCTGTCCACGCCCATGACCGGCTAACTTGGCTATGTCTAAAAAAGATCCTTCAGCTCCTCACGTCTTCGACGGGAATTGGACTTAGGACACTCCTTCCCCAGGCGAAACGCATAGCGACTAGGCAGAATCTTAATCTTCTACCTTAATCTTTAAGATTAAGACGTGTTGTAAATATTTAAATTATTAAAATGATTTAAAAAATTTAAATCTAAATAAATTACCAATCAATGTCATTTATTTAGATTTAAATTTTTTAAATCATTTTAATAATTTAAATATTTACAACAGATGTTGCCTTAGTAATGTGTTGATTTAGTAAATCCCAACTTAAAATTTAATGTACAACAGATATCCGAGTCAATCATCTGAATTTCCATTTTGTTTTATTTAGATCAGGTTCTACTAATTTTGAAAGTGACAGTACAAGGTCCAGAAACTCCGCTGTATTTATTTGAAAGAGGAAAGTATAACTGAGTGTTTTTTTTTTTTATTATCCCATCCGTAAAACAGCTGTGCTCTGGCTGAGAGGAATTTAATGAATTTGGTATTGGAATTTTTTCCTATAATTTTCTACAAAAAGGGAGTTAGACAGATGCCATTTCACCTAAATTATTTTGGTGAAATGGCATCTAAAGCCCTAGAAGAAATTTTTAAAAATCTGAATTCGAAAACTAGTGGAATTATAGTAAATGGGAAAGAACTAAATCGTTTGTGATTACATTGCTTTTATAGAACTAAAAAAGAATTTCATTCATCAATGAATCGAATTGAGAAAGGAAAAAAAAAGGATTAAACCAAGAAAGAATAAAAAATGTATAACGAAGACATCGCCAAAAACCAATACAAATGGAACATCAGGAAATTGATATACAGTAGTAACCTCCTGTGTTTATCTATAACTAAAGATCACGGTAGGAGTTTGCTGCGAAGAGGAACAAGAAGAAATTATACGTAGAATTCAACTTGGTTGGATAGCCTTTGGAAAACACCAAAGCGAAGCACTCAAAGGAAACATCCTTATCTGCCTTAAAAGAAAAATATTTGACACTGGTACACTTCTGGTCATGACTTATGGGAGTAAAACGCGGACTTTTGACTAAAAATTGAGCAACAACTTGACGACTGCCTGGAGGAAAATGGGAAGATCATTACTCGGTATTACCATTGTAAATAGAAACCACAATATTTGAATCAGAGCTCAGGGTAGGGTGAGAGACATTATGACAGCCATTAAGATATCCAAATGGCAAAGAGAAAGTCGTATTGCAATAAGAAACACTCAAAAATGGACAAAGTTGATACCAAAAGACTAAAGAGACGGTGGGAGGATGAGATTAAAGAGATGTCTAGAATTCGTATGATAGAAAATCTTAAGACAAGGCTAATGAGGACTTTGGAGGCCTTCATCCAGCAGTGAACTGAAAATGGCTGCTGCTAATGATGATGATGATGATGATATTTATTGGCAAAAGTATATGTTACAAATGTCAACCAATAAACTATTTGCAGTATATAAGCCAGAAAATATCTAGATTTAGTTACTGTGATAACCAGTGATCCATAGACAGAAAGAGGAATGTGGAACGCATAATTTTACGATTGTCTCTGATTATTTCCATACATGTTTATTTTTATAATATAGACGACGCAAATTTAATAATTTAACTGTTTAATTAATTAATTTATTTTAGTATGATTATAATTTAAGTCATTAAAAGGACTGGCTTGATGGGCGAAACAAGAATGTTTTTCATATTCCCCGTTATCTGTAGAAGACAGTGTAAGGATAAAATGTTATTGAGCTATATAAAGCTCTGATCATGGCAGGAGGGCAACAGCAATAGCCGAGCCTCAGATAGAACTTCATTGGCTACAGCAGTGCCATCTATTACCCTCCCTGGATATTCATTTTAGTCGCCTCGTACGACATGCATGAGCTACATTGGGGCTATTCTTATCCCGGCCACCACACAGGAAACAGCCGTACCATACCATCTCCACCATTATAATTTATTTAGTTTATTCTCGTCATTATTATGAATTTATCTATTAATTTTAATGGTCAGAGCACGTACAGATTTTTTGGGTTCCAGGAGACGATGCGCATTTATTAGTAAGGGAAAAACAGGGAGAATTTTACGAGTGCAGAGTTTTTTTATTTATTTTTTTCCCTTCATCATTCTGATTGAAGTACGCGTACATATCAACCTCCCAGTTAGTAAAGAATTTTGTGTCTTTCAGATACACGTGGCTTGGATTTTGTATACTGCACAGAACCAAAGCTGCATTCAATTGTTGTAAACAGAAATGGTTTTTCACTTGCGACATCTATTGTTGATTCTCTAAAATAAAAGTAAATAAAAATAGTCCTTTCAATGAAATAGCTTTGGTGAATAAAGTGGAAAACTCAAGTATCATGATGAATGGATTTTGAAACTACTTCAACTTTTTTTTTTCTTTTTTGAAAATTGTTAACAGTATTGTCTGAGATACTCTCGAACCCTGGTCACGTTTCTCCAGGATACAGAGTTGATCGTTGTTAGTCTAGTGCAGCAGAACTACTTAGGTTAATCGTTTTGCTATTTTGGAGAGAAAGATTCGTGTTAATTCATTTCAGTTTTTATTTATTTATTTATTTTAAGATGTTTCTTAAAATTTCTTGTTTTTTTTTTATTTTTTAATAATCAAATATTTTATTCTCTTTATTCCACATTTACAAACTAAATTAATGGACTTTTTCTAGAAACTAAACGTAAAAATATTATTAAGCAAAACTTTTTTTAAAATAATATCGTAATTTATATTTTATTTTTAATACCTAAGTCTTTTATTTTAAGACTTTTACATTTTTTTTTAATTTTAAAAAATATACAATCTACCTTCAAACTTTTAATATCATATTATAAGAAGTGCCTATCGTTAAAGCGATTTTTTGAACTTTGTGGTTGATCAGCGATTTCCTGATCAATTTAAAAAGGAATCTATGTTATTTAACTAGTAGACTTTTAGTCCAATTTTTTTTTTTTGCTGGTAGGACATCTTCCTAGGGGATTTTTTCTATAGGGGATTTTTTCTATGTGATCTACTACCACGATCACAGTTTCCTACTCTTTTCAACCTTTTGACTTAATCCTAGGACTAGCTATGACCTCTCTACTTCCTAGGGTTAGAACGCTTGGGTTCGATACAAAACCCGCTCTGTCAAAAAGGCGCATCTGTCAAGCACTATGCGAGGCAGTAGGTTCCTCAAACATTTATGGATTTACCCCGTACGGGGCCGGAAAGTACCAGGTAATCGTCAAAAACAACGAAACGAGGGACAAACTCCTGGAAGGTTTCAAATGTGGGGAGATTGAAATCAACTCCTTCTTGGTGGGAAGCCTTTCGAGAACAGTGAAGATTGGCAGATTCCCCCTTGAATACATCGAAAAAAGTGATGATGTTATTCACAAGGTGTTCTCTAAATCGGGAACCATTAAGAACATAAAACAGGGAGCCAATCCTGACAAACCGGAATGGAAATCAGGAGAAGTCACCTTCACAATGGAGATGAGGACTCCTGTTCCAAACTTTGTCACTATTGGCTCAGCTAGAGTTATGATTAACTACCCAGGTGTGAAGAGGCGATGTTTTAGCTGTGGATCCTACGAGAACCTGGGAGCAGAATGCGGCAAGAAATGATTCTGGACATTCCCTACAAAACTGCAATAACCCTTGCAAAAAATGCCACCAGGCAGACCACAGGTTCAACACCTGTACACACAGAACATTAGCAGAACGTGCGGGGGGTGCGATACAACCGCTCTTCACTCCTCCCCCCATCCCAGACAATACGGAAACACCCAAAGAACGCTATTCCTCCTCTACCCACAACAGGAGCCAAATCTAAAGGAGGGGGGGGGGAGAATTTCAAACAGATCACAATGGGGACAATAAACAACCCCAAAAGCCAAAGAAAAGCAGAAAACAAGACCCCCCCCCCCCCACAAACACAGATACAGCCAAAGTAACACAGATAGAGGAAATGGAAACCTCTACTGTCAAACTCCAGAGGGAGCATGCAGAAGAAGAGCAGGCTACATGCAAAAGACTGCCCAATGGCGGAAACCCAATCACCCTCCCCCCACAACCGACACAGGAATAAACCCTCGTCCATTTCCCAGAATAATAAAAGGGGGAGCTACCATTCTCCAACTCGTTCAAACAGACCAAGAAGGCCATGAAAGGTTTGTCACCGCTATAGAAAGGGGCGGCGAGCCACGTTCTTTACCCATTACCAGGAGGGTGTATCCAAACCCTGTGTTAATCTGGAATGGGGAAACTTCGTCGTGCCTGACATTCTTAGCGAACAACAGGACTCCTTCAGGGACACCATCGTAGCCGCTAATCTGGGCTTACACGAAAGCGACATAAGAGCATTGCACCAAGCAGTAATTGAAATAGCTAACGGGGAGGTACTAAACCTCAACCGTACCTTCTAAAACTCAACTATCAACATGAACAACGAATTTCGCGTCGCCACTCTCAACATTAGCGGTCTGCGCTCCGTCAACGCACAACGCGCTGTTTGGAGCCTACTCTTACTGCATGAGGTTCATGTACTCTTTCTTCAGGAGACGCATTTTTATCAGTACTGGGACATAGAAAACTTCTCCAGAAGCTTCCCCGTAATTAAAAAAATTAAAAGTAGCTTCTGGTGTTTCAGAGAGCGCTGTGCGAGGGGGGTGGGAATCTTTGTTCGTCAGCCTATTCTAGGCGGGTTTTTCAATGTACAGAAAGATGCTGCAGGACGTCTAGTCTCTATAGACTGGAAGTTTGGAGGTAGAGTCATCCGCTTCCTTAACGCATATGCCCCTAACAACGTCCACCAGCGAACCAGGTTCTTCACGTCCCTAGAACCTTATTTACACGGGGCTCAGTATATCATAGCCGGGGGGGGGGGGGACTGGAACTGCATCGCTGACGTAAGATTTGACAAAGTTGGTGGCAGCAACAACTCCGGTACCGGTGGCTCTAGGGAACTGCAACTGTGCTGTGATAATGTCGACCTCATCGACATCTGGAGGGAACACAATCCAGACACAGTGGGTACCACATGGGCGAGAGGAGGAGTCGCAACGCGACTCGACCGTCTTTATATCTCCACGAACCTAGGGCCACGAGTTGTTTCGGTCAGGCATATAGCGGTTGGTAGTTCGATAACAGACCATGAAATGGTTCTGTTGAACATCGAACTACCCGAGGTCGTAGAAACATCGAGAGGACCTTGGAAAATGCCTCCAAGCTTCCCCAAAATTTATAGCAAGGATTTGCAGCTGCTATGCGAAAAAAGGCCAACTGGGACTGGGACGCGTGGGCCCGGTTCAAAACCGAGGCAAAAGAGCTCTTCCAAAACATCTCCAGAGAAAGAGCTCACGCGAAAGAAAAAAAATGAGAGAGCTGTACCGAGAGCTAGGGTGGTACCGGGCTAACCAGAGAAACGGTATTCCCAGCGATTCGCTTATTAAAGCCGTGGAAATCGAACTCGAGACACTTCGACGGAAAAAAGTCGCCGAGCTCGATTTTCGCACCAGACTGTTTCTCCGGCAGGCGGAAACACCGTCGGCCGCCTTTTACAATCGGCAGCGCATAGCAGCACAAGACGAGAAAACGGTTCGGCAAATTCACGCTAACGGGCAAACACTCACAACCACGGAAGACATCCTGCAGCAATTTTCCCAGCATTACACGAGAACCTATTCCGATGAAGCTGAGGAGACAGGCGACTTCGGAGTGTGGAGCATTGACAACATGCCTGAACACCTCAGAACCATTCAAATGAGACCAATCACTTCGGAAGAGGTTACAAACAGCTTAAGCTACGGAAAACCCCTGGCCTGGATGGGCTAGGCATTGAGCTCTATCGCTCAGCCTGGAACTTCATCTTGCCTATCCTGATCTCACTATTCAACGGATTCCTATTCACCGGTGACGTGCCTGCTGACTTCGTTAATGGGTACACAATTTTCATCCCCAGGAAAGGGAGAGACCTGAATAGCATAGGTAGCTGGAGGCCCATTTCCTTGACCAACACAGACTACAAATTATTCGCAAGAGTGATTTGCAACCGTTTGAAGTTGGGCATTGGGAATGTGCTAACCAGCACCAAATATACGGAGTTCCGGGCAGATCAATGGAGCTTAACCTCTTCCTGATAAGAGACCTTCTTTGCCTTGTGCCGAACAAGGAACTCCCACTTGCACTCGTATCAGTAGACTTAGATAAAACGTTCGATAGTGCAAAGCACAACTTCCTGCACTATATCCTAGAGAAAGTCGGAGTGGCGGCCTGAGTAAGGGAAGCAATCAAAAGCATGTACGGGAAAACAAACGCACATTGCGATTAATGGGTTTCTTTCCAAACCCATTCCCATATGCAGAGGGGTTCGGCAAGGCTGCCCCATAAGCCCCCTTCTTTTTTCTTTAGTACTTGAACCTCTCCTAAAAAAATCGAGGAGACGCGTGCAGTAAGAGGAATAGCCCTGACAATAGGCTCCAAAGAGAGCAAGACTGTCGTATATGCTGATGATATTGTCAGAACACTTCGGGATTCCGATTCCATTCATGTCTTCTTCGGCATACTGCGACAGTTTAGCGTGCTCAGTGGTCTTCACGCTAATCCAGAAAAAAAAAGAATCAAAATTTATGGAAATTTTGGCCTTGCCAGTCTTCCGTATGGTTTGAAACCCACACCCGGCCCCTTAACAATTCTAGGTATTCCCTTCCTTGCAACCCCGGTGCTACAAACACCACAATTAATTCAATCTTGTCGCGAAAAACTCACCCCTTTCAACCCCAACTACTTTTTTTTCGAAGGTAGAGCGACTGCCTTTAAGACAATCCCGAAACCAATGCTGTTACACATTATCAACCTAACAAACATCACAAACACACAAGACAACACCATCTACAGACATATCACAAACTTCTTCTGGAACAACAGAAAACACGAGGTACGCAGGACCTTTCTCCATCCCCCCCCCACACACACAAGGGGGGTTCGCCTTGCCAATCCTCAAATACTGCCACTTAACCAGCTCAAACAATACTGAAAGCACTCGCATCGAATCATCCTTCTGGCAACCTCATTAGATACTTTATAGGATATTTCCTACCGTACTTTGGGACCACTGGCCACGCCGTACCATGTGCGGAGACGGTGCCGGAGTGGTATTATACAATCAGCAAGCTGTTTAAAAAACTGGCAAAGGATGGAGTCCGAGTACTTCAGCTTAGCCCAAGCAAGCTGTACTGGAAAATATTCGATACATTTGGCTGGGAAAAGCCAGATCTGGGCACGAACGAAGAGGTGCTCTTTACGAACATAAAAAACAGCTGGGGACAACCCCTTCACAGGGACTTAGCTTGGAGAATTGCCTATGGCAGAATCCCGGTGAAACTTGTCAAATCCACCTACAGCTCGCGACCATGTACTCCCTTCTGCGACGTCTATGGCGCGGTAGAAACTATGGGCACCTCTTCTATCACTGCCCCCCAATACAGCGTGTTTGGCGTAGACTGGCTGAGGTACTTGAGATCCCGGTGCTCACACACGCTGAAGTAGTCCTGCTACAGTTCCCGCCCCCGATAACCAAAAAAAGGAAACACCTGATTTTCCTACTAAACGTGATCAAGCATCACATCTGGAAAATCAGGAAAAAACACCTTCTCACTGAGGGGGACCGCATTTATCTCCGTATTAGGAACTGTCTCTCTCTGTCTATCTCCGCCGTTTCCTGGAGCAAGAAAGGTACCGGCTGGGCGAAGACAGGTTCCTCAGGAGATGGTGCTGCCCGCCAACCATCTGCAAGATCATACAGGGGGAATACAGGTGTGTGTGGACTTATAACCGTTTCGTGTTGTAGGTGTGGGAGCGCTTTTCGTACCCTCCCCCAAACCAAAATCCATGTTATAGATCTCTGTCCAATTCTCTATCCCAGTTTCAGGCTTCTGTTCCTAGGTCGGGGTTGACCTGAACAAACCCGGACTGCGAAGGCCAACACCGAGGTGGTCCCAAACCCTATTCAGGGCGGAGTCTTCCGGGCCAGGTCATCTCCCTTCTTATTCCTGGTCATACAGTTCTGGGTTTCCTCGGCAAACCCATTCCTCTCTAGAAATGTTTTCCGCAGAGTCCTAAATTATATTTACTCCTGTTAAATTTGCTTAGTCTCCTTTGTTTTTCCTTTTTAAAAGTGAAAAATCAACGATCGTTTTAGAAACACCCCTGGGGGGTTAACAGCTAAAACAGGTCAGCTGAGGCCTCTTTTACCTACTCTACTACTATGCACTCTATCTTTATTTCCTCTCCTACTATCTGCTGAATCTCAGTCTATCTTACTCCATAAGCCAATGATGAGATACGTTGAACTCACAAATTATTATTATTACTCACTCCAATCGCTTCTCGGCCTTTTGGCTAAGATCAAAGTGTAGTATCTGTTCTTACAAAGTTTTGCAGACCAAGTAAGACGGTAGTATCTGTTCTGTAAAGTTAATATCGAATATCGAATACGGATTCCACCAGGCATTCGCGATATTAACAGACCAGCGCAGATAGAGCAAACCCCTGACTGGGACAATATCAAACACTCAGTGGTGGGAATAGTTAGCCCCCCCCCCCCATCCGATCATGCCCTCCATTTTGCCGCATGTGCGTACCCTCGGAATTGAGGTAGACGCCACAATACCAGCAAGAGCGATGGCGAAAGCAGAAAACATGTTTGTTTTCTGCTTTCGCCTGCTCATGACTGCGCAGGCGCAGAAAACATATTTGGATTTACCCCTTATGGGGGAGGAAGATATCAGGTGGTGAGGAAGTATATGGAGACCAGAGAAAAACTTCTCCAAGGCTTTGAATGTGGGAAAACAAAAGTATCTCCGTTCATGGTAGGGAGCATCCTGAGAACACTTAAGATACCAAGATTCCCCCTAGAATACGCAGAGAACAACGATATCATCCGTAGCGTATTCTCTATCATTCGTAGCGTATTCTCTAAGTGGGGCGTTGTACGGGAAATCCAGGTTCACAATGACGCCGACAGTCCCGAGTGGAAGTCAGGAGAGGTAACCGTCTCTCTTGAAATGAGGACCGAAGTTCCTAACTTTGTCCTCATAGGATCTGCCCGGGTAATGGTAAACTACCCAGGCGTCAGAAAACAATGCTTCAGGTGTGGTGCCTTTACTCATCTTGGGGCAGATTGCCCTAAACTAAAGTGCAAAAACTGCCTACAAACAAGCCATAACCAAGAAAAATGCGAGGCAGCTTGCCTGAAGTGTGGTGATATAGACCACAAAGTGGACACCTGCCCATCCAGAACCCTCGCAGAGAGAATGGGTGGCGCAATCACATCAGCAACAAAACCAAGTAATGAAAAGGTCACAACACAGGAAGAGTTTTCGCCTCTTGAGGTCACTCCTGATCATGCCGCCATGTCTAAGACAACGAAAATGTCCCGTAAGGGAGGGGAACCTACCAAAATTGCAGAGACCAGCAATACGATCCCAACAGAAGAGACTGACAATGCAGAAACCATCATGGTAACTCCCACGGACGAAAGCGGAGCTACCACTGCCAATACAGACATCGCCAACTCAGATAACGTAGAAGAAGCTGAAGTAGAGATGGTGACGAACACCAACACTTCCAAACGGCCATTAAGTCCGCAGGAAGAAGAGTTGACAAATCTCAAAACAGCAAAAGTATCTGAATATCCGAACACCCAGAAGCCCCTCATACAAAAGCAGGGGAGACTCTAAGACATCTCCTTAGAGGTATGCCCCGGGGTGGTAGAAAAGTTCAAAGAAGCGATAAATAAAGTAGGAGAACCTGAACTCCTCCTCACAGGGAAATATGGACCCGACATCGTCAGTGCAAAATGGGGTGACCTCTTTGTTGATGACATCAGCAAAATCACCCCTGAGCAAGTAGAGGTAGCCCTGGATATAGACGAGGAGGCAGCTTCGGCGTTCTACATAGCTCTCTGCAAACTAGACATGGCCAAGGGAAGTGAGGTGGCCAAAAGAATAATAACAACCCACAACAAAAGAAAGTCACAGTTGCCACCTTGTGGGTTTTCTGTACACAGCTTCACTGGTTTCTAGTTCTCACAGGTGAGGGAGGACCTGAGAACCTGAGAGCGGCGAAGGCTTACAGCGAGGCGATGCAGTTCCTTCTGAGCTGCATCACTCGGGCCAGTTCCTTTCCCCACCTCTCAGTTTACCTTTCCATTCTTGTTCCGTTACTTCATGTTTTAGTTTTGTTTGTCACATGTTTTCCTTTTCAGGATTTTTCCTTTTTCTAAAGTGCAAAATCAACGACCGTTTTAGAAACACCCCTGGGGGGTAAACAGCTAAAACAGGTCAACTGAGGCCTCTTTTACCTGCTCTACCACTATGCACTCTATCTTTATTTTCCTCTCCTACTATCTGAATCTCAGCACCTGTCTTACTCCATGGTGAGATATATTGATATGGTTGAATGGCATACATATATTATATTAAGACACGGAAACCCTTATACAGTCGTTATGATTTTACAAAATGTAAGAACCGACAAGAAAGAAAGAAAAGGAATTAACTCAGCTTTATGTGTAGCTCAGTAGAAGTGGCGTTTGCACTCTACAGCGCTTGACCGCACGATGAAAGGCGTTCGAATCTAGTCGCCGACTAGAGGAACTTTTTCTAAGCCTTTTCTCGACCGGTTCCAGAGTTAGTCGATCTCTGGCACGGGCTAGCGGGTTTTCCCTCCCGGAAACTCAGGTTTTTCGTCCTGTAAACTCAAGAAAATCGGCCGTCAAGCCCACACTATTTTCAGACATTAAATATAGTGTGTTAGGGTTAGGGACCACCAGATGGCGGCACCTACTAGCCGCTTATTCACTGCTTGCCGATTAATTAGTGATAGCCTTGGGCACGCTATATCTGATTGGCTACCAGTGGAGATTGAACTGCCCACTCAGTCTCCAAAAATTAGATAGGGCTTAAAAACGGCCTCGTCTACTCCCTATACGGGAACTTTTTTTTTTATAAAAATAAGAACGGGTTCCGATGTTCTAGAATATTTGTCTCTTCGAACACTGCACCCCGTTCTTATATTTATACATCTAAGTTAATTCCTTTTCTTTCTTTCTTGTCGGTTCTTACATTTTGTAAAATGTAAGAACAAATATATTAAAGATCCCATATTGAGATAACAAGAAAGACTAATAATGAGAATAAAATAAGCAGCCCATCAATTCTGACTTAAGACGTAAGTAAAGCACTTAAAAATTAAAGGAAAAAAGCACTGGATCCAGATTTAGCTACAAAAGAAATGCCCAAACTTTAGGAGATGAAGGTATTATCTTTATCTACTTAACAAAATTTTAAATTTAATATATGATTATGATATCTTGCCTAAACTATGTAAAAGAAGATAATCATCCACATATAATAATAACAAAAAGGATAAAATTATTTCTTTAAATAATATTGGACATATATCAAAAATGGATAAATAACAGCTGAAGAACAGTAATGGGTTCAGATGTGAAAAATGTACAAGCGATTCAATACTAAACCTCAGAATGATTCGAGAAAGATCATTTGCTGTACAAAAACATGTCTATCTCTGATTCATAGATTTTGAAAAATAAAATTGACACTGTCTCTCGCGATAAACTAGAAAAAATTGGTCTGGACTCAAAAGATTTAAGTATAATAGAAAATACATCTATGGGAATCAACAATCTCAATAAAAACAAACAATCTATAGATACAAAAAGAGGAGTGGTTTAAGTGCATCATCACTACTGTTGACTGGGATCTTCTCAGAAAGAAACAAGCAAGAAATCAAAACACAGAGAGACATCATTTGGTGGAAGAAACAAAAGCATCCTAAGATTTGCAGTAAGGATATAGTACTAAGAATGAAGAGGACTTGCAAAATATTGCTAATAAACTAACGGAGAAGCCAGGAATTTGGAGTAAATAAAATAAAACGGTTGTCTGCCTACCGGAAACACGAATGAGGTCCTGATGTGATAACTCCCAACTTCATACGAAGAACCTCTAAAAGGTGAATTAACCAGTCTCATATGGAGATAGTTTTCGTCCGCAGGCCAATAGGCCCTCGATCACAAATATCTGCATAGAACACACTTCCTGGAATGATGGTAGCTTGCAATGGTCCTCAGCTAAGAAGTAGTAACTTCTAACTTTACCTCATCTCGGATCCAAATGCCAATACTGGTATACCGGATACCTTCACAACTTCATTCGAGATTACGTACATGGGATGCAAGGGCAACATTTGGCCGCACTGATTTTTCCCATCGTCTCGATGTTGCTTCCTTTGTCTACCACCGTTTGGCCTTCTGAACATTGCACTATAAGGATACCATTTAGCGGATAACAGGAGCTGAAACACGCTATTTGTGAAGAGTTCCAACGTCGGTATCAACACTTTGACAGGGTTAGCATACCGTAAACTGAACAACATCAAACGTGTATAGAGAGTGGTGCAAATTTGATTGAAATACAAACGATTTCTCATGAAATCGGGGGGGGGAAGCCGTTTTTAAATAACTTAAATAAAATTTTTAAGAGGGATACAAGTATCAAAAATTAGGAGCCCGCTGATCTAACTCTAATCACATACACAGAACAAGAATGTGCAATAGATTTACAACATTGCATAGGTTGGATTCACTTAAAAACAATTGTGCTTAAAATCGTAATACATACATTATTCCGGCCTGGTATCCAAATGTTTGTGATCTTTAGGTGGGAGATAAATTTCATAGAGTTTGTAAGCTGATTTAGCAAGTCTTCAGAAAATACATAAGCTTGTATGTTTTACTATTGTGTAGTTAATAACAATGTTTGTTAACTAATTTAATATTTTTCTAAAAATATTAATTATAGTGTTAATATAATTATTTATTTCAATTTTCTTTTGTTAACTTTTATTTATTTAATCTATTTTATTTAATTATTTATTTAAATTTTTTTTATTTTTATCTCACACCATTTCTTTTTAATTATACATATGAAATATAAATATTTAAACTTCTAGTTAAATTTGAATCAATGAACAAATGCACTGACTCTCTTTGGTCACATTCCTTCTTATTATAAATCAGAAGTAAAAAAAAAAAAAAAGAAAGGAAGTCTTTTGTTAATGAAAAAAAAAAAAGATCAAAGAGACAGTAAGAGCACTATTCAAGAGGTCGCGGAAAGTCGTCTACAGAATTGTTTCGGGATTCTTCGCCTTCGTTAGGAAAAACAAGAACAAACAAACAAACAAACAAAAAAAAAGGATTTAAAAGAAAATCAACAATTTAATTTTTTTTAAAATTTTCAGTTTTAAGAAAACGCTTCTTATCTTTACCCCCTAAATTACACCATCTTAAGGAGCGATAGCTTTGTTTCTGTTGTTCCTTTTAAGGGGTGTGTTCTTAATTCGTTGGCGCTGTTTGTCAGACCAATCCATAATCAGCTAATAAGATTAACGTCAACCTAACTCTTTCCGACATTCTCCGCTAAAAAGAGCGGGCGCATCCCTTCTTACGATCTCTTTCGCATAACGATTTTGAGCATCACTTTGCAGCATTCCTTTGGGATATTTATGGCTTTCTCTTAAAAGCAAGAAAAAAAGAAAGGCCAGCTACTCTGGATCCTAGAATTTCCAAGTGATGGAGTGAATTCTTTGCCGAACAGCGGCACAAGACACCACAACATAAGTTAAAATACTTTCCGAGAAGGTCATAAATATTCCGGCTGACGCAGCAGAGGTGTATGGTTGGCTTCGTTCGGAACAGAACATACGGAAGAAATGCCGGAAAAGCTGTTGTATGTGTCGGCTGTCACGCGATCGGCAACACTCCTTCTAAAAGATGAATATTATCTAATTATTTATTCCCAGGCACTTGGATGTCCTACAACATAAGCAAATTCCATCCTACAGCCGCCGCTGTAGGTTCTCATGCAGGTCATGACCCGGAATACGGGCTCGCGAACGTAGAACCCCCGTAAAGCAAATTGTAAGGAATGATGTAAATTTGTTCACACTAATATATTTGCTACTTGCCAAATGCTCCGTTCAACTACCGTTTACTTTTTCGACTAAATGTGCTTTAAATTCAAATGGAACGTTTAGGATATTCGAATGAAAAGATTTAACCCTTTTAGTCATAAATTTTCTAGCAAAGTTCTGCATTATTTCTTTTTAGTTGGAAATTCGTATTGATAGCTTTCTTAGCAAGGGCGCTCAGAGACGTTTTTAGGATTATGGGCAGTTTAGAAGAAAATTCTCGTCCTCATATTCAGCACTCAAAATGATCTGAAGAAATAAAAATGATAGATTATTTCGTATTTTCATATAGATGAAGAAATATACGATATGAAGAAATATAAAGAATTCTTTATGAAAACATAATTTTATAGTGGAGATATACCATGCAACACCAACTTAATTATGATAAGGTATAGTGAAAGAATCTTGACCAATGCTTTAATTATACAATATGAACGGTAATCATGAGATTTTTCATGCATTTAATTTAATTGTTGTAAAAACAGCATAATGTAGAACTTTGACGTTAGGTGGCGTAAAGATAAATATGATTGAACGTCTGCTTTTGTAATGATATTTATTGAGTCGAAATTTAATACGAAAAATATTTGTCGCTAAACACATTCTCTTCATTACATTATGATTTATATTTATTAAGTGGCTTTCATTAGAACTTATTAATACTTCAAAAGAGGGAACAGAACACACTTGAAATTAGTAAAAAAATCTTTCATAATATAATGATGAATTTCTTTGGGTAAAAGACGGAAAAACACGTCATTAATTCATATCATTTAAGACATATTTAAGTTCGCGCTATGACTACGTGACGTCATAACTGATACAAAGAATAGCGATAATGGAGATCTTTTTTGTTAGAATGCTGAAAGAAATATATCTGGAAATACTGTACGAGGGTGGTCTGAAACGTTCTAGGAAACACTATCGGCAAGATTTTTTCTAAGTTGGTACATCTGTCATAAACATGCATTGTGAAATTGCAAGTCATTCTATAAAGTAGTTTGTTTCATAGAGCTGTCTGAAGCAAAAGTGTTGTCTGTATCCCCGAATGGGATAAAAATGAGTATCGTGCGGTTATAAAATTGTTTGGTAAAAGAAGGTTTAACGCCAAAAGAAATCATTCGAAATTCTTAAACGTTTATGGGCTCTCTTTTCCTTCGTTTTCTACAATTAAGAAATGGGTTGCCGAGTTTAAACGTGGCCGTACCAGCCTTGAAAATGATCCACGTGAAGGACGTCCAGAAAGTGTAACAACACTAGAATTCAATGATCAAGTGCACGATATGGTATTGAATGATCGGTGAGTCAAAGTACGTGCAAGTGCTCAGACTACAGGCATTTCAAAAGAAAGTGCACGATATATTATCATGAAGAATTGCAAATGAAAACGCTTTACGCAAGATGGGTGCCGCGCTTGCTCACAGCAGATTAAAAACGCGTGAAATGCGCACTCGCATGAAAATAACTGAACAGTGCTTGGAGCGTTTTAACAAGAATAAAACTGATTTTGTGCGTCGATTTATTACTATGGATGAGACTTGGATTCACCATTACACACCAGAATCCAAACAGCAGTCAAAACGGTGGACAGAATCCGGTTGTTCAGCACCAATGAAGACAAAGTCGGTTCCATCAGCAAGAAAGGTCATGACATCGGTATTTTTGGATGCTAAAGGCATTTTGTTTATTAATTATCTTGAAAAGGGTAAAACAATAACCGGGGAATATTATTCCGATCTTTTAACCAGGCTGATATAAAATCATCTTTCATCAGGACAATGCACTTGCCCACAAAAGGTGTTTTAGCAATGGGAAAATTAAGGGATCTGCACTATGAATTGTTGGAACCTCCACCCTATTTCCCAGATTTGGCTCCTGACTTCTATCTCTTCCCAAAAGTAAAACTCTTCCTCTCTGGTCAGTGTTTTTCTTCGAATCAAAAAGTGATTGGAGCTGTAGAGGGATATTTTGCAGATCTTACTGAGGACCACTAGAGGGACGGGATAATGGTGCTGGAACATCGCTGGAATAAATGTATTAGTCTTAAGGGAGATTATGTTGAAAAAAAAATTACTTTGAAATTATAAATTCGTTTTTTCATTGTTAGGCCGAGAACATTTCAGACCATCCTCTTATATTAATATATTTCTAAATGTAGAAATATATTAGAGAAAATTAAAAAGCAAAATTTTGTAAAGTGGCCAAAAGAAAAAGAAAAGCACATCAGAAAATCAATTTTTTTTTGTTACTTTAGTAATAATTGTTCTCATTTCACATAAACCACTTTATTATTTATGCAAATTATTATTTCTGCAATGTTTTAAAGAGTGGCGGGTCACTGTTTAACGCAGATGGCCTCGGAGATAGGTTGCACTGTATTATGCGATAACTAATTATCTTTTATCTTGCACTAAATATTCAAGACACCGCGATGAAGAGAAACGAAGTGCAGGATAAAAAAAAGCTGTCTCATATTTCCACGATTCTCGCTTCTCTGTTTATCTTCACAAGGGTACACAAATGAACTTTTCTTATTTTTCTGACATTTCTGAGTTTATAAATTAAGATGTAGTCATTAGATGTAGAAGAGGCTGATTGTCTTGTATGTTGCTTCTGGTCAGCACTAACGATCCATCAGCTACTATACCCAGCATAGCATCATTAGATAATCCATGCATTTTAATGCTAGCTGAAAGCAATTAGCAAGTTTTTAATTAACACACGATCGTTTTACGTTAATGAAATTCAATTAATTCATTACATTAAAATAGATGAATCTCTTTTAGAGGAATCAATAGAATGAGGACGATACTGTCAACAATGTTATCTCTCTTACATATTTAGAGTCGAGAATTTTCTTCTTTGTATTCACATCCCCTTGTTTCAGAAAAGGGGGTTATAAATGAACTATTCGAACTTAACAAAAAAAAAAATTAATGCATTTTTACAAAACTTTCAAAAAAAGTAATTTCTTTGAAGTGCCTATTTAAGTGCAAAATTTTGCATTCAAAGATGGCTAAAAGTAATTGTTAGCAGACGTAATTGTAAAAAGGTCTGCGATGATGGGACTCGTCACGCACTTTGCGTGATTACCGAAAGTTAAGCTTTAAAAATCATTTTCCGTTTTCTAGTTAACTAAACATAAAAACTAAGCAATTTCATCTCTTCTCGAAACACTTATTTGAAGAAGGAATGTGTCTTTGAAGCCATTTTACGCATATTAAGAAAAATAAAAAGCGTTGCTGGAAAAGACGTCCAAATAACCCACCAATTTCCCTATAGAATGCCATTCTACATAGCGAATGTGTTTAACAGCATCCCATTATGGTAGGTACAGAGAGGCGTATCACAACTCGGTGAATGTAGAAAGAACAGCAATAAACGACTTTACATATAACCGACTCGTCTTAGTGCGTGTGTTGTAAAATAGAGCAGTTTCTAGCCCACTATTACTGAGATTCTCAGATTAAAAAAAATAAATAAATAAAATAAAAATAACGCTTCGTGTTGAAATAATTTCCCACCCAGATGGAATTTAATAAAGTATAAAGTAAGTTCAGTATTATTCAAGACAATTTAAATTCACCCGGAATTTCCACACAACTAATGTTAATATTTACAAATACTTGCGAAAACGTCCAAGTTTCTGTCCGGCAGGGAGCGCTACTGAAAATTCTACTAGAATATTACCGAACGAACATTTTATCATCTAAAAGTATTGTTAATTTCTAGTTTTGAGAAAGCGCCCTCTATTGAAAACAAAGAGCGAAGGCTGTTGATCATATTGTAGCTCAGTTAAAGTGCTTTCAGGCTATGTTTTAACTCGAACAAAAGGTGATTAATATCTATGCCGTGCCCTGTAGCAAACATTTGTAAATATTCCGTGAGACATTTATGTGTGAAAAGGACAAATTTCCTTCGCCATAAAATACGTATAAAAATGGATTATTTTCTAAACAATAAAAATAGAACGCTTATTTGCTTTCTTCTCGTCGGCATTTGCTAGTTTCAGCGAGTAATGATAAAAAGCTGCATCAATATTTCACACACACGACGTGTAATTCAACCTCCCTGCTCAGTGTGGCGTGACAGGTCTGTCAGTGCCACATTGACATGCAAGACGTCGTTTGCAACTTCTAACCAGAAAACTGTCTCCACTAATGGATTTTATTATTTTAATTTCCGGCAACACATTCTGGAGACATGTTGCTATTATTTAGACCTTTCTTTCTGTCGCAGTAGCAACGCTAAGACTCCCATTTCCTAGCCTTGATAATTATTGATTACGTGCTTTGGCAAAGATCGAACGCTAACACAGCTCTTTTATTTCTTTACTTTACTGGCAAGTCTAAATCGAATCTAATATTACTATATATACTTCAACAGGGAAATGCAAATTTATCAGGAACAAAACTCATATTTTATCAAACCTTAGGGATTGAATAAAAGTGATAGAAAATCTAGTCTCGTACACAGCATGCAGTAAGTAAAATATTAAATAACGCAAATTATTAAAATTAATCACATACCTTTATTTTATTTTTAATTATTATTTCTTTAAAGCATACTTATATCCTTATATAAGGACTGGCTTAAAGGGGCGAAGCAAGAATGCTTTTCATCTTCCCCGTTATCTGTAGAGGACAGTGTAGGATAATGTGTTATTGAGCTATTAAAGCTCTAATCATGGCAGGAGGGTAACAGCAATAGCCGAGCCTCAGTTAGAACTTCGTCGGCTACAGCATTGCCATCCATTACCTCCAAAGTATTAATAACCTCATCTCACGGTCGATTCTCAAAACCTTAAAAGCATACACTTCAATCCAAAGATAATTGTAATTTCATTATATTTAATATTTATAGGTAGATGATATATATTTAAATTATTTAAATAATTCTTTAAGCAATTTAAATTTTAAATTTTATATCTCAAGTATAATATAAGATGCATTAATATTTTAAATATAAAATGAAATGATTTATTAATTAACACTGCAAAACTCTTTCTCAAACTATTATTTCCCTCGCTGTATAAATTTTTAATGTTATAGCTTACCCTATAACACGACATTTGAAGTTAATTAAAAAATTTCTGAAACATAGTCTTTTAATCTCTTACTAGGAAATTTATCCCTTTGAACTTGGCGTAAAGTGGTCACTACCGCGTATGCTGTGATGTAATGGTGTTATGTTAAACGCATGTACTGTATTAACAAGCTTTAGCTTTTATATTATGTTAATTAGCATATTAATATCCCAATATAATAGTATTAAATGTATTCATTTAGGTTTATCGTGTCTTTTTTTTTTAATGTAAATCCTAATGTAACTTACTAGAGTAATAATTATATGGATATATACGAAACTGAAGTCTAGTATAAACGTAAAAAGCAGTTTTACCGATCGTTTGCATCCTGAAACATATCGTTCATAAATAACAGATAAAGAAAATGTCTGTTGTGATTTCTGTGCCTACATTATATTAAAGTAATGTGTAAGACGCTGTCAGCGGTAAGTGTTAAAATTTGTGGTCATCTTATTCGATGAGTATAGCACAAAATAAACATTCTTAAAAGAAATTTTGGTGTCGTCTTATTTGCCTTGTATTCGGCATATACGGTGATTAAAATATGAAATAATTAAAAAGTAATGAATATTAAGATTAAAATATTATAATATTTTTAATCTTGCTTCTGTTCATTTGTGAATGGTGTTACAAAAGGTACGAACTGCCTCCGATCATTTCTTTACTTGTTGTGTGTTGAAAATATACATATTTTGTTTCTTTCTCAAACTTATATTCCGGTTTTTGTTGATATCGCCACACATCAAGATATGGTAATTTTTAAGATAGTGAAGAGATGGCATCAATGGTAGAATCATATTCCCAATGAAGATATTAGAAGGAACTTGACATTGTTTGAATTCAGGAACGGATGAGCAGGGCTTATCTAAGGTGGTATGGCCACTTAAACAGAATGGAAGAGGAAAGATTAGCAAACACAAGTGGTTAATGCCAATAAAAGATCTATAGAGGAAGACCAAAATCTAGATGACTTGTTGCAATTAGAGGTACCGTAGAGGAACGAAATATTAGATCTGACAGGTAACAGAATAATTCAGAAGAAATAGGGAATCAGTACTTTTTCATAAAGTAAGGAAGAAAGATAAAAATCACGATAACTCGAGATTGAAAATAAACAAGGTGAAAGTTCAAAACGTGACGCTGAGTCTGTTTATCGTATACAAATGAGTGGTCCTGTCAACGGCATATGCAAATGAGCCACGGCATAAGGCAGAAAGTGGCTTTCCATTTCGTGTCTAAACTGAGAACAAAACATTTCGTGATAGCAAAATTCTTGGATGTGGTTGCATGACGTAATTTGATCGATGACAGGTGGCGAGCCATCGTAAGATTAGAAGCCCGCCAAAGCTGGAGGTAGCCAAAAGGTTACATGTGAGTCGTTCCGTGGCTGTGGAAGCAATTCCAACAGTTAAGAACAGCATCTCGGAGATGCAGCGAACGACGTTCACGGGCTACAACTGCAATGGGTGAATGATATCTCCGATAATTTGCTCGCTGAAAGAGGAGTGCTACGATACGGCCTCGTGTTGGATGCAGGAACATTGATATCTACTTCAACTCTTTCACGAAGGTGATCTGTGTACTAGGCGACCGGTAGTTTGCGTGGCCCTTTCCCCACGCCACAAGAGAACATTTAAAATGGGCCAGATTCCACGTCTGGACCCAAGACGTGGGTCTTGGGTCCAGTTAATGTGGAGCCGGTATTGTTTACAGACAAGTCCTGATTTGCTCCACAAAGCGATACCAGGCAGGGATCTAGAGAGAACTAGGGACACGTTAATCATCCCTCTAATGTCCGTGAAAAGGCTCCTAATGGTGGAGGTAGTGTGATGGTTTGGGGAGGCATCTCGTCGAGTGGATGCATTTGCCTGTATGTGCTTCCTAGCAGGACCATGATTGCTGCAATTTATAGAGAGGTCCTGGACCCCTATGTTTGTCTGTACGCTGGTGCCACGGGGGGAGGACCTTTATGTGGATAATGCTTGTCCTCATCGAGCGAAGTTCGTGGACTTCAAGAAGAGATTATCGTACGTATAGACTCGCCAGCCAGGTCTCCTGACTTTAATCCTCTGAACATGCCTGGGATACTCTAGATAGACGTGTTACTGTTTTCAACCCTCTCCCCAAAATTGAAGGATTTAAGAGAGCTTTAAAGGAACAATGGTTGTTATTACCAACTGAACTTCTAGACACCATTACAGACATCATGAAACATCGTCGTGAGCGTTGAACTGCTGTGAGGGATGACCATATTGAAGCACTTTGACGATCTCATTTTGTAAAATTCCGGTAATTGGACCACATATTTATTAAGGTAAATAACAATAAAAAAACAAACCCGACAAGTTTCGTAAGTCGTTTGACTTACATCTTCAGGGACCAAAGGTAACTAAAAGTTTAAACACAAGAAATGAGAAATTACTCAAAATAGTTCATTCGATACAGTTGTGGCCGTCTATTAAATTGAATATCCGACTGTAGATTCAGTGCAATGCTAAGTTTGAACAATGCTGGATGCTGTCACATTCTGTTGTTCACGTTCACACTGTCCGAGGTCTGACTCGGGTAT
This sequence comes from Typopeltis vanoorti, assembly GCF_054136105.1. NCBI lineage: Eukaryota > Metazoa > Arthropoda > Arachnida > Uropygi > Thelyphonidae > Typopeltis > Typopeltis vanoorti. Next base: position 140,732,690 of record NC_143555.1, on the reverse strand, counting down.
ATTTTTTGAAATGAACTTATGAACTGCTAAACCACAGAAAACTTCGCATACAATCTCACTTTGACCCATGTTTTTGACCATTATCGCCATGCACTCCCTGTTTACTGAATTAAATTATTTATTTAGTTTTTGTGGGCGTTTCGATCCCATCTCATATCATATCCGCTTTTCACGGAACTGCAGTATATTTTGACAGTTTTGGGGATGCCGTGACTTTTCTCTTTGTTCCTTTATTTATGACAACCAGTGTATGATCGTATGTTGAGTACGATGACGATACAGTATTTTCAATCAAGACTCCTAATATCCATTTTAAAAGTTCTATCGGATAAGGAACTGAAAATACAGACATAATTTTTAAATTAATTATTATTTTTCATATACGTATTTTACATTGTAATATGTGTAATGTATACTTATTTCACGTTGTATTCATCGGTTATTTCGGATCATTTATAATTGAAAATCTCGAAGCTCACTAGGTAAAAGACTTCTAAGCTCACTCGTTTGTTCTCAAGGTTCGCTGACCTTTCATTTGGAATTTTTCTCGGCATACCTATTTGCGCCTGACATTCTTCTACAAATAAGTTTTCCGCATCATTTCGCTATCTTGTAGGGCCAATTAAAACCGAATTCTGTTAGCAAAATCTTCTCAATCTGTTACACTTCATAAATCTCCGTTTATTTTATTGATTCATTTACAATTTTTATTGTAACGTAATATATTGCAGTGTTGAAATGATATCGATAAAATGTATTCCTCCCATGGAGATTGTCGTAGGAAAACAAAAAATTATTCAGACTAGGGACATTAATTATTGGGAAAAAAAAATCGATCTCCGAACTTCGTCTTGTCTTAGAATCGAACCCGATCACCTGACTTTCCCTCTATGTTCCAATATTTCGTTCTTCTAAAGCAATTTATCATAAGCAAGGTAGAGCGGTCAGACCTCTTCCCTCCTGGCTCAAGCAGATACAATTTACTAATGGATCTGCACCTGTCAGGATCACCATCTGTCGTAGTTTGCCCCTGGCAACGGTCCAAGAGAATATTCCGACTATTAGAAGTTAATTCAGACACAATAATTACTTCTCATTTCACATTATGGCCCACAGACAAACGCCAAACGTCAAATAATGTTACTTTAATGCTTGGTTGACTTAGCGTTGCTATGGGAGTACGCGCTAGTACCCATAGAAACGTGCATTTTGATTTTTAATTTGCTTACCGTTATGACAGTATTTGCTGAAGTGGAGCCAAGCGATCATAAAGAAACGTGGCAATGACGTCATCACGGAACACGTGACTAGTTGAAGTGCGATGTTGTAACACTACAGCTGCTGCGTTTTTTTTTTTTTTTAATATATACAGGAGTGTAGTCCTAAAAGAAATAGTGCCAGGGCTCCTTGGAAACAAAAATCCAGAGCACGAAGTGCGACATTATTATTATTATTATAAGTTTCATTATTATAATTAATATAATTTATTATAATGAATCTAAAAATTTTGATAGTTCTAAAAAAGTACCAAGGCGTCGCCCTGGACCGATTATACCCCTGTATATATAAATAGTGCAGGAAGTTACACTAATGGTTGCCAAAAGAATACAGATTCTTCTTGTTGCATAGCATAAAATCGAGATATATATATATATATTTTAATATTTCTCTTTTCTGTGAGTTATTCATTCATATTATTTATATTACATAATTAAGCATAAAATAAATAAAAGATGAAAATAACATTTTAATGTCATTTTAATAATATATTTTCGGTGATAATTATAACATATCAATGTGAAATAGGTGGCGCAATAGTCATTTTACGGAGAAAATGACTCTCTGGGGAGGGTGTTCTCTGGCGTGGCCAGAGAACACCCTTGTTAGTGTATGCTTTTCCCTGGAATATCAGAAGCTCTGCTCGGTGGTAGGGTGAGGTTGACTGAGTGGAACCAATGCTGAGTTGGACGATCTTTTGGTCACTATGGAGTGGTCTAAGGATCATTCTAATTTTTAGAGATGGCTTTACTTAAAAATCGCCACTGTAGCCCATGCATGTCGTAAGAGGCGACTAAGATGGAACACAGAGTTTCGCTCTCTTAGGTTTCTCCCGGTGAGGGAAGGGGGGGTTGTCCTGAGAGAGCATTTTGAGTCTCTGGGAAGAGGGTGTTCTCCGGCGTGGACCGTGAGGGGCTTTGTCGGTGGATGCTTTTCTCTTGAATATGAGCATTTCTGCTCAGTGGTGGGGAGATCCGTCACTGAGTGGAACCAACGATGAGTTGGAGGGTCTTTCGGCCACTCGTAGGGAGTGGTCCGTGGATCGTCTTCATTTACAGAGGACTTTACTTAAAAAATCCCCACTGTAGCCTATGCTTGTCGTACGAGGCGACTAAAATGGGTACCCAGGGAGGGTAATGGATCGCAATGCTGTAGCCAATGAAGTTTTAACTGAGGTTCGGCTATTGCTGTTACCCTCCTGCCATGATCTGAGCTTATAGCTCAATAACACCCATCCATACATTTTCTTCTACAGATAACGGGGAATATGAAAACATTCTTGCTTCACCGATCTAGCCAAAAAAAAAAAAAAAAAACATTAAAACTATTTTGCATTAAACTGAAAGCTGATATGTTCCAACTATTTTGTGTAAAAAAGCATTTTAGCTTAGCTTAGTTACTAAAACTAGAGTTATACTGATATTTCTGTTTCAAGAAATGATCTTCGCATGTAGTCAGTCTATCTGGTTAATGAAAATCGAAAAAAAAACAGCCAAATTACGGATTAATGTATAAAAAAGTGCCACTGCCTTAAAAGAATTGCAATCCCTGGATTGAATTGTCTACTCTTGATCACATGATAAATATTGGATTACCATAAGGGAAATAAATGAACCCACACTCCCTAGATGGCGCATCACGTCATCACCTTAAACCCGAGTTACAAATGTCCTCAAGCATCACTATTCCCAGTCTATAACTCACTTGGGTGTGGCTTCGGATAATGTGCAGGCCATTGACTTGGAAAGTTAAATCAAGCTAATAAACCCATAAAGTCACATCGACATCAACTAATACTTAAAGGGATTTCCATTTGGTTTCACTATTGAAAAATAGCTACCCCCCCATTTTTCAAAAAAAAAAAAAAAAAAAAAAACTGTCGACAGTTCGATATTTCATGGAAATCAAACTGCAAAAGGTTAATGTGCCGCGTGACGTAACAATTCCCATTGCTATGACAACACGCGCTTGCCTCTGAGTTGAATTTCTACCCAAGTAATTCTTTGTCATCTTCCTCTTTCGGAGAAACGCATCAGATGGCGCGCATGTATAGTTATAGCGGTAAAAAAATGCTCCGTGACAAACGCTTCCCCTCACGACAAGGACCTTTTTTTTTTTTTTTTTTTTCAATGGCCGGACGACTCGCTATTCTGTGAAGTAGAAGACGGCGCCCGATTGTTGTAAGTTTCACAATGAAAAATTGTCTTTTTTTTCTCTGTTTTTTTATTCTAGTTTCCTTTTTTAAAAAAGTCTTTCTACACAAGAACTAATCCGCTTTCTTGTCGATACGTTTGACCTCTTTTGGGTCATTGCACCGGGACCAGAGTTTCTCCTCCGTACAAGTTAAGTATTGGCTTTCCATAACCTCGCAAGTACAAAGTTTGCGATCTTTCCGACAATAGAGCTTATAATTCTGTAAGTAGTGGCCAGATGGCGCTTCATCGCCATTAGCGGGGTCTGTCGGAGTAAAGGGCAATCGTCGTACGAGCCGAAAGAACCGAAGCAAAGATGCGAGAGGAGAGGGGGAAGAGGCGGGTCAAAGGTCAAGAAAGCAACATCACGGGTATGGCCGAGTCGTGTCCGCTCGCAATAGCGATAACGCTTGTCAAAACGGCTGCAGGAGTGGATGAGATGATCAAAGCTGATCGATGAGCCAACGCGCGTGACCTCCGCGGCCGTGATAGGCCGCGAACCGCTTTGCTCGGTGCATGAAATCATTGATGACGACGATCTTCAAATTCGTGGGAGCAAAGCCGACAAAACGCCGAGATTTCCGAGTGATTACGGGGTTGGACTATCGCTGGAATGGCATGTTCCATCATGAGGTGATTGGGAATTGATCTTTGCCAATCGCAGCGTGGAGAGTAATGTAAATTGGGTCTCATCACGTGAAGGAAGAGGACCACGTACCTCTAACTTCCCGTGATGAGAAATACTAGAAACAGTCACGCCATGTTGTAAAATTCAGGATATTTGATGGATAAAAATTGAAGAATTCGGAATGGTTGACGAAGTAAAGACATTCTTGGGAAAGTTTGAGCATCGAGATAGGGAATATATGAGGGGGAAAATTCGATATATATCTTAGTAGGAAAGTATTGGGAAAATGCTGTATATATTGAAAGTGAACTATCGGAAAAAGTTCCGTAGGGCTTCAAAAATATTGTAAAAATTCATCACCGATGGAAATTTTTTATCAGGTAGAAGGAGTTAACACTTGGGAGGAGACGATGATGCTCCTATACTACAAGTGCACTGTTGTCACTTTTTTAGTTTGCAGGAATTCGGTAAGCTACCTAAGACCACACGGACTCACTGGAGCTCACTTTTAGGCAAAGCATACGCCAACTTTTTCATTAGCAGCTATGCATAAAATTTTCGTTTACTGTATATCTTACGTATTTGAATTCGAACAGTACGCCTGTACAATCACTCAAAAAAATATCTCGGAATACAATAAACAGTGGATGTTAACACTTAATGTTAGCATTAAAACGCTGCAAACTGGAAATATTTATCAGACTTTTTCATAACGAGTCATACAAGAATACCTAGATGAAGCAAGTTGCAAGTAGTAAGCGCTCCCTTGAAGTCGGTCCGATGATAATTTCAAATAAATCTTGTATTGTTACAGATGATAATAAATAAATGGTTTACATAAGTCAACAGTAAGCACATGATTGTAGAGAATCATAGAACGGTACATTTTATAATAGCATCCTTGTATAACGATACTGTTCATAATCACAACAATCAACTGAGAATTATTTTAATATAATTATTAGAGATATTGTTTTTCCCAAAATTGCAACCGAAAAGACTCGAAAAATTTTAATATTGATTCTAAACACTAATTTCCATTATATTTCATCTATAATCTGAGAAATTATTAATACCGGTTTGAATTATTTTGTCCCAAAAAACAAAAAACCCATTAAAATCGAATCTGAAACCCATCCAGCCAACCAAAGATATTACAGTATAATAATAATAATAATAATAATAATAATAATAATAATAATAATAATAATCAGCACAGTTTTTTCCATGTAAATGACCCCATTGAAACAAAAATTGAAATTACTTCACAGATTTTTGTACAGATAAAAGAAAAGGAAATTTGGGAGAAAAAAAAAAATTCGGTCCACCCAATAACTTGCTCACGACGCACAAACAGATCTTCTACCCCTTTTTCTTCTTATGGTTCTACGGCCCAAATTAAATCTTAGCCTCCTGGATTTGTTCCCTCCAACCCCGTCTGTCTAAAACCTTACTTCTCCAGTTTGAATATTGTAATATGATGTCACTATCCTGACTCATACTATCTATCCATCTTGTTCTTGGTTTTTCTTTTTGGTCTATTACCAAGAATTTTGCTATTTATAGTTTTCTTAAGACTAATGTCATTTCCATATGAAAACCATGTCCTCCCCACTGATTATACTAGACATAGTGGGTTCTTTATAAAGTTGCTATAACTCATGGTTATATCCAGTGGTGGCTCGTGGCTTGAAATCGCGGGAGTGCTGCAACTTTCAAAATATACATACACACCGTAAGTGCAGTTAATACGTGTTTGGATGAAATATCAAAATTATGCTAAAAATTTAAAAGAAAAAAATTAAACCTAAAAAAATATTGTTTATTATCGATAAAATTATACAGTTGAGTATAATTCAAAACTACTTAAAAATAAAATCCATTATCATAACCCCAATAATGTTCTAAAATAAAAACTATAACAGATGTTATGTCTTTAATTGTAATGTCCAAATATTTAAAGAGACGGAGTAAACACGATAAGCACTAAGAACACTCTACTACTGGCGCAAACTGCATATAAACAACAGTGGAACTGCGCGACGGACAGTGCCGCATTACGCTAATAGCTCGCATCTCACTATGGCGTGCATATGCTCGTGAGCGTAGCAATATGACACTGTGGTAAACACAGTGATGCTAGCGTCCTTCGCCTCCTAAGTGCTACAAGATGGATTTTTATTATTTTTTATACAAAATAAGAGAATTGTATAGGATTGTTGATGATAAAATTAAACATTACAAGCAAATATAAATAAATTAATAAATATATTTATATATCGAGAAAAATTGGGGGTGCTGCAGTTCCGTAGTGCTTATGCACGAGCCGGCCCTGGTTGTATCTGTCCTCCAGATCCTCATTACCTGGAACAAATGGGATAAAATTTTGGAATTATATATTTGAACTTTAGTTGTCCAATGAATATCTTTGAAATGAGTCCACATGAGAGAAAATGAGAAGCCTGATTGGCTCTTTTTATTCGATTTTGCACTTCTGCCTGGTTAACTTGTGATCATTAACTCCAAAATATTTACATCGTTCCGCTTTTTGGATTTTAAAGGTTCCCAATTTTCACACACTTGCAGTTACTGATTCTTCCTGGTATTAATCATTATTATTTTATGATGATTTTAATACGTTTCGTGTGTTTTTCTGTTTGGTTCTTGCTATGATTCTATGTCATCTGCATATATAACAATGTCTATAGTATCTCTTGGCAACAATCGGATAACGTTAAACAGGATAGGTACTTAAATGCGGTTTGATAATGATGACGTCACTATACAAGAATGTGAGATCTTATTGTGATGTCAAACGTACTTTTTTTTTTTTTAATGGTTTCCTGGGATCAATGCCCTATTTCTTATAGATAATGAGAGGTTTAAAATGGCTCTCGTGGTATATATTTTGACCATTTACATTAAATATTACCGTAAAATATAAAAATAAAAGTTCAAATCACCAGTAAAGAAAGAGATTGAGTTATATATTTCATTCATAGACTTTTATTTACCGATTGTTACCTAGGGAAACAGAGAATAGCAAAGTTTATGACTAAACAGCGAATATGAAAAGCCAATTTGCATGATTTGGCTACTTGATTGTCTGCTTCAAAAATTTAATAAGATAAAATTGGCTTGATCTATTTCCCTAATGGACTCATCGCCGTTGTGAATGAAAATCGCAACCAGCTTTTAAACATTGCAATCATTTTCAAAGAACTATTAAATGGAGCTTTAACAAACTTCATAAAAAGACGTTCAGCCAACCGATGGAATTATTTCTATAAACTTTGATTTAATGTAAACTGTAGGACCCCAACGATGACATACCACTCTCTAGGACACCTGCGTGACATTGGTTTACCGTGTCGCTTATTGCCAACTTTACGGTAACCTAATGGAAAGCTGATGTGGGCCTTTGAGCTCAACATTCAATTAAAAGTTGGTAGTGTGTACATCTGTCACGTTCGCCCTCTCCCGCCCCCCTCCCCCTTCCTTTCGCTAGGGAGTTCGGGCGTTATCTCGTCATCCATGTCCGTCTCACGTTCGTCCCATAAAATCCCTGAAAGCCACTTCAGTTTTTCACGAGCGTAAAGTTTGTGTCCAGTTAAGTTGTAATGCGACGCGGAGTGTGGTTTATGGCGAACGACATAAACACGAATGAAAGAGTGATATTGTGATGAGAAGTATGACCTTTCGTCATTGTTGTGCGAGAAGATCGATCTGTCTCCCCTTTACTTTCTGTAAAAAGTCATTGGAAATATTTTGCCGCAATTTGATCCATCTTTCCTAAAACCATGAACCTTTTAACTGCTAATTCCTCTGTAAAATTGTTACGAAAAGCAGTCGCCAGGTGGCGCACCTCTCTTTTTGAACAAAATTGCCAACAATGATTCACAAAAAAAAAAATCCTCATAATATATCACCTGATCAGTTCAAAATTATCAAATATACCTACATTTCCTTATATCCTTTGAAATATTTGTTTGATGATAATAATAATAATAATAATAATAATAATAACTTCCGACAGCTACTTCTATAAGCGTTAATTTATTGTTAACTTTTCAAAATCCATTTACAAACATATGCACAAGAAACAGCGAAATTAAAAATATATTTATAATGAAAATGTAAAAGGATGATTTGAGTGTTTTTTAAAGAATTCAGTTTGTTAAGTCGGTATTGTCATTAATAAGTTTAAAGGTGAGAACCCGATTATTATTATTATTATTATTATTATTATTATTATTATTATTAAGAAGATACTGATTATTATGTGATAATATCATTAATATAATATTACTGTGTAACACGAAAAACATAATGTAATAAACTATTCTTATTATTAAAAAAATATGTAAATAATGAGTTTACATTGTATGTTTGTGAGAAATAGGAAATATAATATTTTAATTGCACATGTATAAATACTGTTGTATAATCACTCTTTCTCAGTGATTATACAACAAGTGTGGGTGTCGTGGACGCCTTATGCCGAAGTGCATCATCCTGACTGTGAGATCGGTGAGGAGGGCGGAATGTTATAGTCTGGAGCTTTTCTCCTACGCACCCTGACTATTGCTTGAAGTACTTTTCTGGAGGGATGAATGCAACAAATATACAACACTTCTGGGCACCACATTACATTATGGTCAATGATAAATCCTCGACATTAATTAAAAAAAAAATCTAATCCCTTCTGTTGGAAAGAAAATTTTATGTTTTTGCTTTTTATATTATTTTTGCTTTGGTCGAAAAGATTTTAAGTCAATTTCATTACTCTAGCAAGTTACGCTTCTCATAAATATAAAAATAATAATCAGCCAAGATAATATTATTTTACTATATCTAGTATCTCTAATTTTGCCTAATATTTGTGATTTTCTTTTCATATATATCTACAAAAATTCTCTTTATGTGGAAACTATAAATTCTATAAAATTTTATGGAATATCGTATCCAGAAATTCAGGTTTGTAATTCTATTTCGAAAAGAAAAAGCTTTTATAGAATTTCCAGCTGTCGAAATGACGTCATTGCTTCTCGATTTATTGCAAAGCTAAAAGTTGAAATGTTTACTTCATTATATAAAAAAAAACAATGATCGTTTGGTTTTCAAAATGTTCGTTAATATTTTACATTGTCTTTATTGGGACGTAATTCGAAAATGAATATTTTCGAAATACAGAATGAATATTTAAAAACGGATTACTTACTTAAAGAAAATGGTTAAGTTTCTATATGTAAGTAAATCCTTTTTTAATTATTTATTTATAATGTTTTATTACTAAGTTCCAGACATGTTCACAGAACGTTCAAAAGCGAGCATTCAGTTTTATGCTCCATGGGCTTCAGGAAATTTGATATATATTTTAAGTCAACTCCAAGGTAAATTTATTTATTTTTATACCTTTTTATTTATTTAATTTACTGAAGTTAATTTCACTCATATCAAACAGTTTTATTTAATATTTTTTTTATAAAATTAATTTATATCTAATACACCTACTAATAAAAAGCATGTGATAAAATTATATTTCACACCACTAAGTGCAAATCGTGTTGGTTGGTTTTTGCAAATTCAGCGATTTTGTCTTGGTATTTTTTAAACTTAATTTTCCTTAGAAATTAGAAATTTTACTTTAAAGGAAACTTCCATCAAACGTTACAATAAGACCTCTTACATTACCGTATTATATTATAACACAAGAGAACTTTCACAATAGAAGCCATTGAAAACCAAAATATCGCTTAGTAAACCTCTTCTAAATTCTCTCAACTGCTCTAGTATAGAGGATTAAAGTCAATTGAATCTGTATGCAACTAAGAACAAACTGCAGCCAACGTTTTATAGAAAAGTTAAATTGATGGGACTTTAAGGCAGAAAAGAAAAAAGAGTTTAGAAAACAAGCCAGTTGACTTTGATGATAGTCAATGTATACTTAAAACATTTGTGGGTCCATCAGGCGAGCCGTCTGGAGACAACACAGGAGGAACAACGGGAAGAAGATCGATACAGACAAGCACTCCAAACTAGATAGTAAAAATTTGAACCGATGGACAATCACTAAATAAAATCTCTAGTTCTATGGGATCTTATCTTTATCGCTCCGGCATTACTATAGAATTGTTGTTACTTGGCACTTTTCCATGGAAATATTCTACTTCATTCGCTCATGAGGTCCTTACATTCCCAAAGTAAAATGCTTTTTTTTTTACTTTTTTTTTTCCAAACGACGTAAGCGTTTTTTCTTGAATGGATTTCGTTGTTCCTAGAAGGTGGTGAAAGCTTGTGTCTTGGTCATCTTCTTCGAATCAAACGCTAATCTGGAACGCAAATAATGGTTTTCCCATGATAGGTGATGCGACTTGAAAGCCCCCCCCCCTTTTTTTTTTTCGCCCTCAATCCAACGCTAACCCATCACTCTCTTAGCCAGTCGAATAATTCTACATTTTCTACTAGAAGAGAAGTGAATCGTAAAAAAAAGCTTGAAAATCAAAGCAACTTCAAAAGAAGAAACCTTTTTTTTTTTTTTTTTTTTTCCACAAAAAAGTTTCTGGGTTCAATTTAATACTGGAGAGACATGAAACGACATCAACCAATTTGGGCATAGTAAGTATAAAAAACCAGCTGCGCAGAACACTTCCGATAAAGTATGGCTTCTTGTCGGAAACACTTAGTAGCTTGGATAAAATATTGTGTGGTTCCAAACTTCCAAATGCTTCTCAGATTTATAAAGGCTCAGTGTTAGATAACAGTGAGATGTGTTATTCTTCAAAAAGAGGCTCGCTTTTTGTTTTCTTTATTTACTTATTTCAAAGGCATTCTTAAAAATTTAACCTTGTAGACTGTTTGGAGTAAATCAAATATTTTTAGTCTGGGGAAGTAAAAAAAACAAACAAATCGATATTAAGTTGGGTTTGATTCCAGGGCAAACAAAGGATATTATATATTGTTGTAGACACTGCTAGTAAGCTACATAGAGATTAGTTAACGCATGCGAGACATATTTGGATAGAGAAAATAAAACTGTCTATAGTAATAAACAGGAAAGAATATTTGTATTGACTCATAATAACAGTTATGGCCGATCTGAAACATTTTTTGTTGTAGAAAATGGGCGATAGAGGGAGCCCCAAACTTTGTTTTCTCTAAAAATATGTTTAGTAATTCATGTTTTTCGATTTAAATCTTAATACCCAGCAGGTAGGGATCCCCGAATTTACATTTGATCAGATTAATTTCTACAACCCCTAACCCTTAAAGAAAATATTGTCAAGAAAAGTTTACTTTTTTAATTATTTATAATTTTTATTTATATTGTATTTATAAAATTATTTTTATATATTTATATTTAATTTGTAAGCATTTACATGTCCGATCGAGTGGCTATGCTCTTCGCCACCATATGCCTGGGAAAGGAGTGTCCTGGGTTCGATTCCCTTCGTTGAAATGAGGAGTTTAGGATCTTTCTCAGACATAGCTAAGTTAGCCGGTCTTGGGAGTGGACTGCAGGGTTTTTATCCCCAGTTTATCTGTTTTTTCTTTCTCCTGCAAACAGGCAAACCGGCCCCGTGAACACACGAATCTACAGATAGGACACACCGGGAGGAATAGGGCTAGCCATCTTATTTATAAAACAAAGTGTTTCCATTTATGGCAATGTTCACAAAGAAAGTATTTTTGCAGTTAATTTGTCATAATTCGTATCCTTATGGATATCTTCTACAACATCAACAACGCTACTAATATGATGGGTGAAGCGACCCACTTTTCATATTCCCCTTGATCTGTGTACGAAATCGTGGTAGTAGGAATACTTTGTAAGCGTTAAGTTCGCCCTTTGTGGGCTGTGGGATTAAATATACTCGGAGGATAGTAGAATTGCCTTAGGTCTTTTATACTTGTAGCGATCGAATTCATTGTAGTCAGCAGCTTGTTTGATCAGTTGATTTAGATGCTTGGTCACATTTGAAAAGAACTTTAATGCTAGAGAGAGAGAGAGAGAGAAGAAAAGAAAAGATATATATGGAGTATTGGTATACAATAAATCTGATTATTTCTGATGCGACATCTAGTATCATCCTTAAGCATTTGTTTTGTACTCGTTGTAGTCTTAGTATGTTAGTTTTGGAATTAAGGCTCTATGCTGGCGAGGCATAAGTGATTATGGGACGTATCACCATCTGATAAACTAATAGTTTATTTCTTGTATTTAGTATACTACGACGGTTAATAATTGGGTAAAGTTGAGCGATTGCTTTGGATACTTTCGTACAGATGTGTTTGATGTGACTGTTGAATCGGAGACCTTTATCTAAATGTATTTTAAGATATTTAGTTTCTGTTTGCAACGGATATTAGCATTAAAGAGTTGGATATCTCCTTTTGGTGCATGCTTCTGGTGAACAGTAAAGCTGTGCTTTTTTTGAGGATTTACTTGAAGCCTCCAATCAGAAAATCATTTTTCCAGCGTGTCATGTAATCTTCTGGTTACCAGGTAAGGACGGAGAGATCTTGTTAATATTACAGTATCCTCAGCGTATAAAGCTGTGATGCCGTCATAGGTTTTGTGGGATATCTGCCATGTAGACCGAGAACTCTTGTAGCATGATAGATAGTGAAACGTTTATAACCGCAGTTAGGATGGGATTTATTTGTTCATGGCGTGTCGATTTCTTGGAACGCACTGCATCGGCGTAAGTGTTTCCAGTGGTAGCTTTCCTTTCTGATTTGTAGTTTATTTGAGTTGAAGGATGATCAGTGAAGGATGGACGAATGGGAGAGAGGCTGTGTGTTGTTTCCCGTCCATCGTTAGGATAGAAATTACATCCTTTGTAGTTGGTAGGATGAGGCCCGCCTCAATTGGCACATTTGGATGGTGCCGTTCTAGGTTTGGCACAAGAGTTAGTTGAGTTGAGTAGATTTCTTTTTGATTGTTGTGACTTTCCACTAAATACAAGGCATTGGCTTTTTTTTTGTTCGTTCTGTACATCCGACTCACCTTAACTAGAGTCAAACCATGATTGATAAGATCTGTTGCGATCTCTTCTAAGGTGACACCTTCAATGACTCCTCTAAACACAACCTTCAGATTTCTGTCACTATATAAGGCAAGGTTTCAATTGTCCATAAGTTTAGTTAACTGACGTTAACTGTGATTGGCTGAAATTTTATGCCTTCATCCTTATTTTTTGCCCATGAGTAGGTAATGTTTTGATCCTTAATAATTTGTCTTACCGAAGTGCACTTTCTTTGTCGCGCAGAACGACAGGAGGAATCTTATCATTCTTACACTTACACATCCTTCCTAGGAGAGATATCCTCCGTGAGATCTCCAGTCCTTCGTTTTTTACTGACATTTACTCCTGTGAATCATCTAACTGATGGGAGCTCCTTATGTGGGGAGACCATTAAGTTTATGTTTTCATCCTCTATACCAACATCGTCACTTTTTTGCCAATGAATATAGATTTAAGTATCCCATCCACTCGACCTCAAACTTCTTTAACAACTTTTTTAAAAGGTCAAGCGTTTGATGTCGGTCTAAATATTTGATTAAGTCGTCCGAGTTTAAGTTTTCCATGGGAAATTAGATTAAATTCTTACCTGTTAATCAACTATTGATGTTCACAAACACAAAAGTAAAATTCGAATAGAATCATCACTAATCAAGGCAAAATCACATTTCATAAATCTGACCATAATTCAATCCTTTGAAAACACTATTAATCAAAACTCAACCATTCTGATCTTCAGATATCTTCTAGTATTCTGGAAAACATTAGAACTTAACAAGCGAGTCCGTATTCGAAACACGTATTCATAAGATATATATATTCTAAATATCAAGTATATTCGAATGGCTTCTAGTTCTTAAAAGAACTGGGCGATGGACTGAGTCCTTGACTCTTTATCCCATCATCTGAATGAAGAAAATCGGTGTGAATGGAGTGTTATTGAGCTAAAAAGCTCTAGTCATGGCTGGGTAACGGCAATAGCCGAGCCTCAGTTAAAACTTCATTGGCTACAGCATTGCCATTCGTTACCCTAGAAGTCCTAAAAAGGACTTTCCGAATGGCTTCTATTATAGTCCTTATAAGGACTGGCTTAAAGGGGCGAAGCAAGAATGCTTTTCATCTTCCTCGTTATCTGTAGCGGACAGTGTATGGATAAGGTGTTATTGAGCTATTATTAAAGCTCTGATCATGGCAAGAGGGTAACAGCAATAGCCGAGCCTCAGTTAGAACTTCATTGGCTACAGCATTGCCATCCATTACCCTCCAAGGGTATCGGATTCGGAATTTTCCCGAATGGCTTCTAGTCCTTATAGTCCTTATAAGGACTGGCTTAAAGGGGCGAAGCAAGAATGCTTTTCATCTTCCCCGTTATCTGTAGCGGACAGTGTATGGATAAGGTGTTACTGAGCTATTATTAAAGCTCTGATCATGGCAAGAGGATAACAGCAATAGCCGAGTCTCAGTTAGAACTTAATTGGCTACAGCATTTCCATTCATTACCCTCCAAGGGGTATTGGATTGAATGAATCAATCACCACATCTCACGATCGATTGATCCATTCTTCTCTCCAGAACCCTTCGAATGGCTTCTTCTTATAGTTCTTATAAGAACTGGGCGATGGACTGAGTCCTTGAATCTTTATTCCGTCATCTGAATGAAGTGAATCTGTGTGGATGGAGTGTTATTGAGCTAAGCGGCTCTAGTCATGGCTGGGTAACGGCAATAGCCGAGCCTCAGTTAAAACTTCATTGGCTGCAGCATTGCCATTTGTTACCCTGGAAGTGGAAATTCGAATGGCTTCTAGTTGATAAAAAGCCACACGCTATTAATAAAAAGCATTAAAGAATAAGCAAAGTTATTGCACATTTTAATTAGTTACTGATATTTATATTTATTTGATAAATATTTGTTTGTATAAAAGGATAAACTCAATATATCATACACAGTAAAAAGAATCATGTAAAAGTTTACTTTGATTAGAACTTATCAAGTAAACTTTTACATGATTCTTTTTACTGTGTATGATATATTGAGTTTATCCTTTTATACAAACAAATATTTATCAAATAAATATAAATATCAGTAACTAATTAAAATGTGCAATAACTTTGCTTATTCTTTAATGCTTTTTATTAATAGCGTGTGGCTTTTTATCAACTAGAAGCCATTCGAATTTCCACTTCCAGGGTAACAAATGGCAATGCTGCAGCCAATGAAGTTATTTTTACTGTATTATTTTTTAAAATATTCTAAAATAATTAAAAATGATATTTAAATTTTATTAAGATAGTTATTTTAAAAAAGTTGTTAACATAATCAATACAAAATAGTCTGGAACACCTATTTTATTAATAGTGAGTGAAATAGTCATGAAAATATTTCGTACTTGCAAAAGAATCGCAATAAAGTCGATGGTCTATAGGTGGTTTATACCATCATGTTGCATAAAAATTAGGATTCAATATGCAAAAAATATTACGTCTTTTAGCCTGGATGCAGTGTTAAATTACATGCTAACGTAAATTATTTTAAAATTGTATGGAGTTTCTGATATTTGCTTATTTCTTTTATTGAGTTATTATCAAAGAGAGGAAAATAGTTTAAAGGAAATTAAGTTTGTGATATTATTATTTTTTTAGTTTGTTGATTGTTTTAGTTTGTTGAATTAAGTTTGTTGATATTATTTAAGTTTGTTGATAAGTTTGTTTGACTTTCTTGATATTAAGAAAGTTATTACACACTCCCTTATTCTTATCTCATTTTATAAACATAAAATATAGCATAACGTAATGAAGAATGAAATTTATTTTATTTTCTACTGAATAAAGAGTATTTATTTTATTTTATTATTTTGAAAGGGTCTAGTTTTTAAACGTAGTATTGATCAGTTTAATTACTTTATCTCATATTATATGCAAAAATGAAGCTTATTAGCTCTTTATACTTAAGGAAATTAAGTTTTCTTTCTATATATATATATACATACATACACACAAATATCAGGTGTGTATGACCTATCTTTCACTGTCCCAAATTCGCCCTGCCAATATATAGTTTAGTTGTAGAGTGTTCATAACTTCCAGAAAGCCCTTATTGGGAAAATGATAAATGTTCCCCGTTGACTGTTCGGAAGGAAGCAAAGCTTAGCGTCATGTGGGTAATCTCAGTTTTACTGATGTGTCGCATATTGCTTCGGAAGCTTTCACAAGAGCTGAGGACACAGCACGCTCACAATGTCTAGTGTCCAATTAAATATCCGACAACAAGGCCGATACATTTTTTTTTTTTATATTCAGTGAAGTTCTAGTATTAGTTAACTAACATTCCCAGCATGAGTTGATATTCTATTTTAATTACCACAGCGACCAACAAAGCTATTAATTAGACTACAAAAACATGATATGGTATGTTAGTTTTCATCTGTTATTACTTTTGATATTAAGAAAGTTATTACACACCCCCTTATTCTTATCTCATTTTATAAACATAAAATATAGCATAACGTAATGAAGAATGAAATTTATTTTATTTTCTACTGAATAAAGAGTATTTATTTTATTTTATTATTTTGAAAGGATCTAGTTTTTAAACGCAGTATTTATCAGTTTAATTACTTTATCTCATATTATATGCAAAAATTATTGCACCTTAAAGCTTTTCATATATAATAATTATATAATAATTAACCTGCTCCGTCTAGCTATTGAGGTTGTTTAGGAATTTCCATATAGAATGATCTGCTGTGGAGATGGAGGTGAGCTTGTTGTCCCCTGTGGTTCTGAAGAGCTTCTCGGACAGATTTGTTTAATCTGTTGAGGGCTGTTTTGTCCTGGGGAGCACGAGTGTTGTGATATCTTTTTCTTTGTCTGTTTTTTTCCCTTATTAAGTCTATGATTTCTTCCGGGAGACGATTTTGTTTGTGGGTAATCGTGGATACTGTGGTTGCTGTTATGGCTTTATTGATTTGATTGGTGAGGTTCTTTATTGCTGTGTCTATTTCTTCCTTGGCTCTTATATGGGGAACTGGACCAATGTGTTCTGGTAGTACTTTCTTAAGTTTCTCTCAGATGATGGAGGTTTGGGGGGGAGGTGACTGATCTTTGTTCCCTAAGTGAAGTAGGATTGGGTTGTGGTCTGATGATAATTCGTTCAGTGCTTGAATGCTGTGCTGGTATTTGATGTTGTGTAGAATGGCGATGTCTAGGATGTCGGCTGTGGTGGGTTGGTTCACTGGGTCCTGTTACGACAGCGTTGTTTAATCCTGTGTAGCTGAAGAGGATACGGCCATTTTTATTTGTGGTTCTGCTGTTCCAGGAGGGATGTTTGGAGTTTAAGTCCCCAGCGACGATGATGGATTCATTTGTGCCTAGTACAGCATCCAAGTCAGAAAATAGCAGGGTCTTAGCAGGGGAGTTGTAGGTGGCGTAGATTTTAAGTCTTCCAGTTGAATTTGTGTGGACTTCGACACCGGTGAGTTCTAGGTTGGAGGGGGGGGGGTGAGTATTCCATTGTGCCTGATGCAGTTCCTGATAAATATGGCTGTACCACCACCTCTGTAGTCCAGTCGGTCATTTCTGTATAGTGTGTATCCTCTCAGTTTTGGATTGTCTGCAGGTCTTAGATGAGTTTCATTAATTAGGATGACGTCAGGGTTGTATCTGTGAGAGAATTCTTGAAGTTCCAGAGTGTTGTTTTTTATGCCATTGGCTTTCCAAGCGGCGATCTGTAGTGAGTCTGGGAGTAATTTAGTTTTATTCATTAACAAGCATTGATAATATGGTTTGAGTTTCTTTTAGAAATCTTTTTGTGGAGTTTGGTGAAGGGTTTGACTTACTGAAGTCTTGAAGCATGTTTGCCAATGAGGCTGTGATGACTGTTGTCATGTTTGGAAGAATTTGATCCTGCTGGATATCTTTGGATGAGCGGGCTACTTCGGCGTATGTTCTGCTTCGACGGTGGCTTTCCAGACTGTTGGTATTTTCCATTTGTGAGAGCTGGTATTTTGTTGTCTTTTGTTGGGTGTCCGGCAACTGGGGAGCCGTCAACTCTGGTGCCTGTGGGCAGGGTTGAGAGATCTGTTTCCTTTTGTTGTCTGTTTTATTCTTAGGTTAGTGACTGCAGCCTCTGTAGTTTGCCGGGTGGGGGACCCCCGCAGTTCGCGCATTTGGCTGGTGAGGTCCTAGGTTTTGAGCAGGTTGTTGTGGAGTGGTTTTGCCCACATTTGAGGCATTTGTAGTCTGCTCTGCAGAGTTTCTGTGCGTGTCCGTACTTCTGACATCTGTAGCACTGGCCTGATGAGGCTCTTTTTCTTAGTGGTTCTGTTGTGATTTTCAGACCACAGATCGTTGTCAAGTTGTATATGTTCTTGTGTGTGTTGGGTATCTCAACGAGTACTAGGGGCATTGGACTCTTGTCAGCCCGTAGCATTAGCATTCTGCTAACCTTGACAGGTGGGAGATCGTGGAGGCAGAGGTCTTCAGTAATTTCATATGTGCAGATGTTTTCTGTTACTTCCCTGAGTGCAACTTTTAGGTTTTTCTATAACTTCAGTGAGTAAGTATGATATTTAATATTCCTAAACAACCTCAGGAACAAGCGCAAATCCCTCCCCCCTCTGCAAGCAGAACAGCATCTTGCATACACAGATGCTGACAAAGCCGAAGCCATAGCAAGAAACCTAGAGAAACAATGCAGTCCTTCATATGAGAACCTAAACATCAGCCACGTATACAAGATCCATCGTAAAGTCAGGTTCACAGTAAATCGTCCCGATGTCAATCTAAATAATCGGCATCATCAACCATCTCAAGATCAAAAAAGCCCCAGGTCCGGATGGCATCACTAACCAAGTCATCAAGGCACTACCACGCAAAGCCATAGCACATCTGGCAAACATCATAAACTCCATCCTCAAATGGCAGCACTTCCCCCAGTCATGGAAAATAGCTGACATCATCCCAATTCACAAACCAGGCAAAGACCCACACCTACCTGAAAATTACCGTCCCATCAGCCTGCTATCCAATTTAGGGAAAATAGCTGAGAAAATCATCCTCATCAGACTCCAAGATCATGTAAACCAACTAAATATCATCCCAGAAGAACAAATTGGCTTCCGTCAAATTCACAGCACCACCCATCAAATCCATAGACTGGCAGAATATATTACTACAGGATTCAATTGGAATCAACACACTTTAGCTGTCTTCCTAGACATCTCAAAGGCCTTCGATAAGATCTGGCACCAAGGCCTCCTCTACAAACTTATCATCGCTAACCTTCCACTAAACATGATACACCTGATCAAATCATACCTCTCTAACATGAGGATGCAAGTCAAAATCAATGAAACAGTCTCAACCCAAAGGAAAATCCTCGCTGGAGTTCCTCAAGGATCACTGCTAGCCCCGATCCTGTTCAACATCTATATGGCAGACATCCCTCAAAATCCTCTTACATCCACCATTGCCCTTTATGCAGATGACACGGCTATTCTAGCCAGATCTCGTCAACCACTTCTCGTCACCAAAAAACTACAAGACACCATCCTGAATCTAGAAAAATGGTTTAAAAACTGGCGACTACAATTAAACCCCCAGAAAAGCAAGACGATACTCTTCACAAGAAGATGAGCATCCCCGAAAGGAGACATCACCCTGCTCAACTCTAAAATTCCCTGGAAAACTGAAGCAAAATACCTCGGAATACTTCTCGATAAGCGATTATCCTTCAACAGCTACATCAAGAGCACATGCACCAAAGCTTCAAAAGTTATCGCCCAGCTATATCCCTTGATCAACAGACACAGCAAACTAAGCTCAAGAAACAAAATACTACTATACAAGACAGTGATCCGTCCCACAGTCATATACGCCTCCCCAGCCTGGAGCCATACCTGCAAGACAAACATCCTCAAGCTACAAAGACTACAGAACAAATGCCTGCGAATGATTCTGGACGCCCCGTGGTTCATCAGGAACGCCCAGATCCACCGGGACATAAATATCCCCTACATCTCTCCACTACTACGCTCCCTATCAGAGAAATTCTTTATGAAGACATCTATGCATCCAAACCAACTAATACAGCAAGCCGGAAACTATGATGGTAATGACCACTGAAAACATAAAAGACCGAAAGCCATCCTAACACCCAACGACGAATAACCACCTCTGCCCACTCAGGGCGAGTTAAAATAGCTCGCAAATCTCTCCCATCACTGCTCCCGAAACAGACAACAGGGAATATGAAAAGCGTCAAGCTTCACCCTCTGCGCCATATATGTCCTGGGTCCTGCATCTAGCTATTGAATATATTGAATATTTGGCCAATCATCACTGAGGGGGAAAAGCGAAAACACGAAACTTTGCATTAAAAATTATTTAAAAAAATACAAAAAAGAATAAAATAAGCACATAGTTGATTTGCACACCATATGAAATCGTAGTTAAAGCAATTATAATAGGTTACTTGCTTGTTCCAAGAACACAACAATATTTCTATTATATCAAGAAAATATGTGTGATACGTTTTATATTTTATATTTTATTTATATCAATAAATTATTTTGTCAATAAATTAGATATAAACGTAAAAATTACAAAATATTTAAAAATAACAGGTGTAATTAACTTTATATTTAAACCAAACCTAGTTCAAAAACAAACCAACTAAAAGTATACAATACGTTAGCCCTACCAGTCTTAATGTATGGAAGCGAAATCTAGACAATAAAACAAAAAGACAAACAAAGATTAACAACAGCAGAAATGAAGTTTATGAGAAAAACTGCAAAGTATACCCTATTTGATCCCAAAAGAAACGAAGATATTATGAAAGAATTAAACCAAGAATCAGTAATAGAAAAATTAAAAAATATAAACACAAATGGATGGAACACGTTCAAAGAATGAAAACAGAAAGATTACCAAAACAAGCCTTAAAGTACAAGCCATTAGGAAAAGGAAAACCAGGACGTCCTCTTAAACGATTCAACGATGACTTCTAAGGCGGGAACAGGCCATGCTAGGTCTAAATCCTTGATATGTATGATGATGATGATGAATAAATTATTTTAATAAAACAACTATAATATAAATTAAATAAATGACACGTCAGGAATTCTAGAACAAATTTCTATTTTTTAGAAAAGCTATTCAGTTGAACAAATAGATTTCTTCGAATTACTTTTATATTGAATTATAAAATGGCTATGTTGGCAACCATGAAAATATGAGATATATTGGTGATAAATTCCAAACAACTTCTGTAAAAACAAGCTCATATTAAACTTGTGCTAATTATTATTAAACTTGCGCTAATTTTTCCCGCAGTTTCCATATTCTTCTCTATGAATTGGCGGAAAAACATTTCAGTGTTTGAACCATTCCAAAAATGTGAAATCAATAAATAATAATAGGTAGAAGAATAAAAAGAATATTATTATTTTTTTATTTTTATTTATTTTTTTTGAAAATGTAATTTGTTACATTAATTTTGTTATTAGAATGGCTCTTTGTATTACGCATATTATATTATGTCTTCTTAAAAATTAAAAACAAGATTTTGTTTAGAAAGTTATTTATTTTTTTAAAATAAAAATATGTATACTCGACTACTACTCACCATATGGAAAAATGTACTCGTCACGGGAGAGCGTATTTGTCGATCCTTGTTTGTACGTATAGAAATATATTATATTTATAGATATAAGTATATAACATAAAAATTTATATTTTAGATGTATATTATTTATAAGTATGTTTATATTTGTATATTATGTACAAAAATTTTAAATACACCATTCAGATTTTAATATACAAAAATTATACTACTCTAGGTATGTCTGCATGCATGCAAATAGGAATGAATCAATCGACCGTGAGATGCGGTGATTGATTCATTCAATCCAATACTCTTGGAGGGTAATGGATGGCAATGCTGTAGCCAATGAAGTTCTAACTGAGGCTCGGCTATTGCTGTTACCCTCCTGCCATGATCAGAGCTTTAATTGCTCAATAACACCTTATCCCTACACTGTCCTCTACAGATAACGGGGAATATGAAAAGCATTCTTGCTTCGCCCCTTTAAGCCAGTCCTTATAAGGACTATAAGGATGCATGCAAAATATGATTTGTGTTTGTTGATTAATATCCTTGGAGGGTGATGGATTCAGTTAGAATCCATCATTAGAATCCACTCATAATGTCTGCATGCATATTTATATTTATAATAAAAAAGAGGAAAATAAAAGCACGTGGACTGGAAAATATACACGACAAAGTGTGTTTTAAGTGTTTAGAAACCATTAATTCGTTAGCTGCGGTTGTTTTATGCAATTTAATCTATGTTCGAAAAAAAAAAAAATCCAAGTTCAGCTTTTCCCAAAGTCGACATCAATTTTTCTTCGATCTCTCTCTTCATTCTCCACATATGGATAAGGAGTTACTAAAGTTTCGCCCAGCCCGCTAATGTTGACGAACAAATAGCAATAATCATTGACCACCAAATCGAATAATCGATGCGTGTGAGTATGGGAGGGGAAATGTGCCTTTATAGCCTGTTCGCGTGCGTATTTCAGTTTTACTACTGCTTTAAGCGTTTCTTGTGGAACTTTCTTGGCAGCGCAAGTGGGAGGGGGAATCTATTTAAACCCCATTAAGTGCTCTTCTTGGTGGTCGAAAGTTTCCCGTATGTAAGAAAAGGTTAAAACAGGTGATTAAATGTTCATCTCTGATGGAGAAAGACAAGCTTTGAGTGAGAGAGAGAGAGAAGGTGTGGGGGGGGGAGCGGTAAGGCAAAGGATTAATGGTTTAGTTCAGTCACGTGATTTTCTGGCTGTTCGCCCATCCACTTCTATTCGATGCCTTTAAATGCAGAAAGATTTTTTTTTAATCGCATCCAGTCATCGAAGCTCCTTAACTTTTGTGCATTAGTGTACTAGAATTGGTGAATTGCTTTAATTTTGACTCTATATTGTACCGCGTCATCAACACGACCAAAACATGGAGTAAGTAGCAAAAAATCTATGAACTCCAGAACATTACACATTGGCATACACATTACAATGGTTTGTTGCATGCTTTTATAGTTCCTATTCACGATCAGTTAGGCCAGTTTCTGTGATTCTACTGAATGTGCCTATATAATAGTGTCATAAATACCATGAAACCCGACAATGTAAGAACCCTACACCAATGGGCGTCTGCAGAAAATTTTCCAGGGGTGGAGACAAATAATTACATCAATAAATTTTTTTTATTTATTTATTATTTTTTGGATTTTTTTTTTTTTCACAAGTAGATTATAGAAGTCCATACACTTACCTTTTAAAAATGTATTTTCATTTTAAATTTGTTTCGCTATAAATTTACGATTCACACTTCACTCAGTAACTCACTAGACACAGAAGGCAAACGAACTGGTCGCTATTCACAACAGTAATGAACATTTTTTTTTTCACAAATCAGAAATACAAGAACACGTTGCTTCAATAGATGAATAGGTGTTCTATGGTTACCCTAACGAGGGACGAAACCGGCCAACACGTAATAAAAGTTTAAGACAGACAAAGTGTCCAATAATTGAGGATGTAAGGTTACATATCGCAATCACTTTTACGATTATAATTTGTGGAATTTTTTACTCGATCACAGGGATTGAGTAAAAAAAAAAGGGGGAAAACGGGACACAAGTGCCCCGTTTTCCCCCTCTGCGGATGCCTACGCCTTCACCTCATAAGGATACATGGAAGTTCTAGCGATAAGATCTAAAGAAAACTTAGAGTGTCTAACAATCACAGCCACACCTCTGCCATATAATAATAACAAGAATAAGTGACTGTTGGTATGTAATATTACAAAAGGACCCTAAGCGTATTTGTCGATCCTTGTTTGTATGTATAGAAATATATTATATTTATAGATATAAGTATACAACATAAAAATGTATATTTTAGATGCATATTATTTATAAGTATGTTTATGTTTGTATATTATGTACAAAAATTTTAAATACACCATTCAGATTTTAATATACAAAAATTATACTACTCTAGCTATGTGTGCATGCATTGTTGCCGAATCCAATACCCTTGGAGGGTAATGGATGGCAATGCTGTAGCTAATGAAGTTCTAACTGAGGCTCGGCTATTGCTGTTACCCTCCTGCCATGATCAGAGCTTTAATTGCTCAATAACACCTTATCCCTACACTGTCCTCTACAGATAACGGGGAAGATGAAAAGCATTCTTGCTTCGCCCCTTTAAGCCAGTCCTTATTATAAGGACTATGCATTGTTGCCTCTTATTATAAAATGCCATTATATTATTATATTATATTATGTCGATTAATTGTACATAACATTATCTGGTCAATGTCTGTTTAGTGAACTAAAATCCTAAGCTTTGGGACGGAAAAACCCTAATTCAAAAACTATCATAAAAGGGTCCTCACTTCCCAGATCTTTCCAACTAAGGCCGAACGTCGCCACCTTTTAGTAACTATTTTATTATTGCGTGAACTCCACGGACTCATCACGAGAGGGCGCTCTGTGCTACACACACAACTTACCGTCTAAGCTACTTTATCCACCATCTTAACTATGCAATCTATCTCCCACTTCTACGGAAGCTACCATTTAGGGAATATGACTTTTCTTATGCCTAACATGTTGACACGCTTATAAAAGGTATTCAAAATTTCGTTTTTCGATTACTCACAGGATTTCTTTCTCTCTTATTAGCCGCCGTTTTCTCTTCACACTCTGTATGATATTTCTGAAAAGCCAAAAGCTTTATTCAAAGTATTGAATTACAATCTAAGACTTTTTCTGTATATAAAGAAACCTACTTCCGAATTTGTAGCACGAAAAGAAAGTATTATTGATCGTTTCTGGGGATCTATCTAATTCAGATACCTGCCCATATACTTTTTCCCAGAAACCAACCACTCCCACACAATTGTTGCATGGCAAGCTCCGAAAAGGTCTATTGACACAACCTGCCAATTCCAACAGCTCATCACCGTTTGGTGGTTGAAATATCAGTTTTTATTCCTTGGCAGGACCACGCTAAAACCAGACACGTCTTCTTTGTTGGCATCTAAGAAGATACGTCAGTAAAAATCTATTATGGAACAACCCATTTGATGTCTCCAATGCGACAAGGCTGTCACCAAAGGATTTTATCATAAAAAATGCAACGAACTCAAGATAAATCCTGGGATATTGGCTTTATATGAGGTATGGGATAAACTCTTTGATTCTGCTGCTAAGAATTGAACAGAAAAAAAAAAAAAAAAAAAACAAGGCTTAACTAAAGCTACGATATCCAATGAAATCGAGATGAATCTTCTGTCACAAAGCAATTTTGACAAAATGGTGGAAATAATTGTTTGAAGGTGCTATTCTGACGCCTGCTGTCTTTTGTTGTCCAAAGTAATTCAAAGTTCTAGCCACAACTAAGCTTATTACTTCGTTCAGCGAATTAAAGTTGAGTACATTTCATAGTTACTTCTTAATTCATCTTTTATTATACTGGTTACAGTGTACACTTCGTTTACTTTATTATTTATTATTTCGTGTGATGATGCAACAGCCGTGAGTCCCTTTACGGGGAGGTCAGGGCTCAGGACCGGCATAGCTGACGAATCAGGCCTATGGCTGGGTGGTAAGTATTCCTGAGTATGTGTGTGTGTGTGTGTTCACGGGGTCGGTTTGCCTGTTCTGGGGGAGGAAAATCCGAGTTTCCGGGTGGAAAAAAGCTCCCTACCTCCGTATGAGAAAGACTAACTCACCCTTCGTCGAAAGAGACCAGATAAAGGTTCATCATCAAGGAAGGGAATCGAACCCAGGTCTTTCCGACCAAAGGGCTTCGTCAATACTGACTGAGCAAAGGAGGTTCGTTTACTATATTAAATCGATAGCATATTGCAGCGTAACCATTTGTATCCTGATTAGGGTCACGCCACTCCTCTGCTTTCATAACGTAAGGGCAAGTATTTATGCCTGTAAATGTGTTCCCGGTGCTGGTTTGCATGTTTTGAAGGATGAAAAACCTTTCCACCTACGTACGAGATCGGCTAACTAACAACTAGCATTTGATTGAAAAGATCTGACGTCATAGACGGGATTTGAACCAGTGTCTTTCCGACCAAAGGGCTCGTCTATATCCACTGAGCTATGGGGATTCCCATTTGCAAATTAGGAAGTCATTATTAACGTTGCTGTTCTTCGTTAATAAATCATCCGAATTAAAACGTGATATGCATTTTGGGTGTGACTTCGACTTACGAGCTAGAATTAACTCGGTAGCATTATTTGTTCATCTTAACCGTAAAGCTCGTAATTAATGAGTTATATTTAGACGGGGGAATTTTTAGCGTTTATTTTGCACACAGAATTTTAATCTTGTCCGAGTCAGAAAGCTTACGAAGCTGCGTAGGAAGGTAATCTTTAAGATGATTCGAGAAACAAGTTGCGTGTCTCTCTCGGTAAGGAAAAATTAGATGGAATGCGTAAGGATTGAAGGTTTGAGCCCTTATTTTATCCTTAGACTAATGAAATGGAATTATTTGGTACCGGTGGCGGCTCGTGGCTTGAAACCGTGGGGGTGCTGCAACTTTCGAAATATACAAACACATTGAAGTACAGTGGATACGTGTTTGGATAAAATATCAAAATTATGGTGAAAATTAAACCTGAAAAAATCTTGTTTATTACCGATAAAATGATACAGTTTATTATAATTCTAAATTACTTAAAAATAAAATCCATTATCATAACCCCAATAATGTTCGAAAATAAAAACTAAAACAAATGTTTTGTTTTTAATTGCAATATCCAAATATTTAAAGAAACGGAGTAAACACGATAAGCACTACGAACACTCTACTACTGGCGCAAACTGCATATAAACAGCAGTGGAACTGCGCGACGGACAGTGCCGCATTACGCTAATAGCTCGCATCTCACTTGATGTGCATATGCTTGCGCGCGTAGCAATATGGCACTGCGGTAGACACAGTGCTACAAGATGGATTTTTATTATTTTTTAAAGAAAATAATAGAATTGTATAGGATTGTTGATGATAAAATTAAACATTACAAGCAAATATAAATAAATTAATAAATATATTTATATATCGAGAAAAATTAGGGGTGCTGCAGTTCCGTAGTACCTATGCACGAGCCGCCCCTGTTTGGTACTGTTTTCTATCAACAGATGCATATTGGATTACATTACATCAAGTGTCCCTTGCTTGCGTTGTCAAAGAAAACCACATTATTAGCAAAGAACAATTTATAGACTATTACAAAGTGTCCTGAACATCGACTAGAAATTTCGCTTCCTCTCCCTTCAAAGTCTTTTTCTTGTTATTCTAGCAAATATTTTAATAATTTGTGGGAAATATTTCTTTTAAATTGGAATGAAGGTCGTAGAAGTAAAATAATTTATCTGATGAGCACCGTAGAATATGTAATAGTCAGCATTTATTTGGTCTTCATCCCATTAGCGTGAGTGAAATTCCTGCACGCGCAACTACAGCTAATCCGGATTACTACACCAAAAAGCGCAGATCATTATGCGGTGTGCGACTTCGAAAGAGTTATTTAGATAAAGTGCAAAACACGAACAACTAGCATCAGGGGTGACATTTAAACGGAAAAAAGAAATACAGTAGTCCGGGATAATTATTATTATTTTTTTTTTTCAAATGTGTATCTTGACTAAAATGAGCCATTTTGGATACATGTTATATATATGTTAGGTCACGTAAACAACAGTGGGAGGAAGAAAGATGTCCTTTGGTTGTGTTTTCCTACACAAAATGAAACTTATGTTTAAAAAAGGATGTATTTACATATGTTATTTTTTTTTTTTTTAAGAAACAGTGGAAAGATTTTCCGGAAAATTCGGATGTTTCATCCCATAAATCAGCCCTTTGAACACACACCTATTTATAGACATACCTTAGAGCAACGAAGCACCGGCTGGCTTCATTAAACTGCCTACCCCCCCTAATAAAGGGATTCAACCCGTCTTTGAAGGATGAGAATTGGATGGATTAATTGGATTTTTAAAGATTAAGTTTTTTACGAAAAACTTAACCCTCTCCAACTGCTACCAGAAAAAGAAAAAAAATAATGCTTTCATCATTGCAATAAATAATGCTATCTTGAAACATCTATAAGGACAATATGCATTGGCAGGAAAAATTAAAAAACCTACAATATGATGCTATCTAGGTTTGATTCCAGTTATTGTCCTTAGGAATTTTTATAGGTTTTGCAAGAAAGGCTAAGCTGTTTAGAAAGAGAGAAGAACATGTTTCAATTTTTTTTTTTTTTTTTTTTCATTGTGTATTTGAAGTTAGCCTCCGTAGCAAATCGGCCCGTTAACACATGCTTCTAGGGCTAACCACCTTATCTTCGAAGCGGTTGCAGTTTCGAATCCTAATAGGCCACGCCTAATACAAACGTAACAGGCCACTAGAGCCTAATATGCGTGAAAGGAGAAGTTGAGGTAATTCCAACGAGATAAAAACATCAGTTCCTTATACTTGCGAATATATTTTAGCACTACAGATCGTGCAGTTCAACAACTATACTCCTACTTGCTTGTTTTATCGGAGAAATTAGAATTAATCAAGGGACAGACCCTCATCTATCCATTATGAGTATGAAACATATTTTATCTACACTAAAAGTGCAATGTAACAATTAATATCGAAGATGTATTTCTATGATTTAGACAATGGAAAATTCACATTAACAGACAGGAGTGGATAACTTCAATTTTATATTATTATTATTATTCGGGAAGATTGTGGTGAGGTAGTGCCAACTCGTGACGAAGTTTCTGCATTACCTGACCACCAGGACAAAATTCGCGATTGCTGTATAGGACAGGTGAAAAAAAAGCTATTAATTCTAAGTCTAACTAATTCTCTTACGGTTGAAAAAGCCTATAAAAGATCCTCGTTCCTGTGACAGGAGCAACTTTTTTATACGTCAAAGTTTAAGTATCTTTGACCTTATTCGGTTACCTTCGCTATTTGTTGAAGGCATCAGAGGCGAACGTGTCAACTGTAGATTGAATAGAGCGATGTCAAACTCAGATAGTAGTGAAGCAGCATGTTGGTCTCTCTTTTCAAGAGTTTTTCCTTGGTAAGAGCATACGAGTGAGACAAAATCTCATTAAAAACTCGCATTTAAAAAAAAAAGTCAGTCAGATGCCAAAAAAAAGAACAAAGTTGGCTGCAGTTTAGAAGTCAGTAGCGATGACGTTAATATTATTGTTGTTGATAAGTTATTGGATCTTATTGTTGTTGACAAAACAATCATGCCAGTAAAGTAGAAGCTTTTAAATTGCATCCACCTTTCTTTTTCTTAATATTTGGCTCACTTTTTTTTTGTAAATAAAATCCGTTAAGACAGTTAAGAAAGAAGTGGTGGTAATTGGTAAAATGAAGCGACCTCTAGCGAACGCATTATTCTTTCTTCTGTCTTTTTTATAATTACACTCTCTCCATTTTGACTGGATTGTGACGAAATTCTTAGGGGACCGTCTTAAGAAAAAAAAAAGAAGGGATATTCTGAAATGAATCGAAATCTATTCAAAGGTGAGACTAGTACACGTTTATGGAAGAAGCAATTCACACAACCCACTTCCCCCCCCCGCCTTGTTTTAGTTCGATTGGATCGAAATTCTCACGAGAGCCTTTAACAGCATAAGAAACAACCATATTCTAAATTTGGTAGAAATTGGTTGAACAATGTGTCCGTGTAGGAAGCGTCTCCATCCCCAAGTCTCTCTCTCTCTTCTCACACACACACGCACACACTATTTATTTTAGCAGTCTTTGGTGGAAGGTTCTCGAGAAGATTTTAAGCAATGGGAGAAATAGCTACATTCTAAAATGAGTCGCAACGTGTTGGGTGATGCGACCAGGAATAGGAAAGGCTACGAGCGTAAAGGAATTCGATGCTTTGTTTTGGAAGTTTTTTTTTTTTTTTTTCAAAGCGCTTGAGTTCTTTCATTAATTGGGTTTAACTCTTCTTTTTCCTATTCTATATCTGTGTCGAATAAAAGTGACAATCAATATTATTCAATTTAGAATTGGAGTTATAGCGTATCGAATTTTGGTCGTAATAATGATTCGTTTATTTAGAATAGTCAATGAACTATATTACTTGGTTTAAGAATCGCTGCTGTAACTTCTAAAAGCTTGTTTTGATCGGTATCCGGAGAGTTCATCGAAAAGGCAATTCATCGAAAAAAACAATTCACCGAAAATTTTAACTTTTCGAAAATGTTATGATAAAAGTGATCCATTTAGAACAAAAACTGAACCATGCAGAGTGAGAAAGCAATGCTACTTTAATAGGGAAAAATTATAGAACAATATGGTTTTTCTTAGTCTTTCTTGTCCGATAACTGTTTCATGTCTGTTCATGGGATTGATTTGCCTGTCTGTCTCTGGGAGGAAAAGCCCAACCATCTCCGTGTTATGCCTTCTAACTTACCTTTAGCTGAACAGGACTGATAAACATTATGCGCGTCGTAAATGGGATTCCAACTACCCGGTTCTTTCTAACTAAACGGCTTCTTTTATACCGATTGAACTACGTAAGCTCCATTATTATTATTGTTGCTAGTAGTGATATGCGACTTCAATACAGCAATTATTATGGGATGAATTTTACTCCGATTCGCTATTTGAAACTTTTACAAGAAAATGTCTCACCGTTCCAGTTTTCAGTTTAGCTGTATTCGGGGCAACAAAGAAATCACGTGTTCAAATTATGTATTACAATAACTCTCTGACTTAGCTGAATTAGTAGAAGTTGTCGGTACAAGACGCTGGCTGCGTAAATGGATCACTTATATCATAAAATTATCGAAATTTTAAAATTTTCGGTGAATTGCCTTTTCGATGAATTTTCATGGAATCGTTTTGCTCAATCAGTTTTTACTTACATCTATTAATTTCATGATTTTCAGAAAAGATGCCACAGTTTCACAACTATTAAATTAAATACATCACTGAAATCAGTGTAGGCGACGAAATACCAATTTTGTTTTCATTCAGTGAAGCATGACGGTAAAAGAATGTCTTTGAAATTTATTGAGACCGGCTAACTCACCTTTAGTCGAAAGAGACCAGAAGGTTCCTCACTTCTTGGAAGAGAATCGAGCCTAGGTCTTTTCGACCAAAGGACTTCTTCTATATTGACTGAGCTATGGAAGCTCAATAATAATAATAATAATAATAATAATAATAATAATAATAATTTAATTGACAATAATAATTAGCAATAATCGATTTAACTAACAACAGATTGTGTTGTATACCTATAGAAATAATTTTTACCATAAAATATTTCAGGAGAAACTAAAATAATAAATTATATTAATTAAATAAATATAATTAATTACTTAAAATTAATTAAGTAATTATTAAAGTAGTTATTAAACAAATTATATTTATAAATGAATAAATAAAATAATTAAATTAGATTTTAGTAGAGATTCCCAATATGAAATTTTATTCAATTATATTGATCCACGACGGAATTATAACTTTGTAATTTGCTCCTGTGAATGATTGGAACGAAAAGTGAAATGGCTTGCAAAAAGTTTCATAAGGATCCGAAATGGCGAATTCGAAGAAATCTATCGAGCCAGAGCCAAGAAGGGCCTCCGTAGCTCAGTTGGTACGATGCCTTTTGATTGGAAAGATTGAAGTTCAAATCATAGTGGAGATGCCAACTTTCATAAAAACAGGTTTCGTACAGAGGTGGCAGGTTGGAATCATTTAGCGGACACTCCTTAATTTGGTACCTTGTCGTTCCAGTTAGTTTATTATTATTATGCAGGTCTCAAAATCTGAGTATGTCTACATAATTTTTACAAATGATTTTGGTAACTGAAGTTGCGTGAAAAAAAAATAAAAATAAAAAAAACGAAAAATCTTAACATCGCGAGAGCTCCTATATGGGTATTTATTCGTAATATCTTATTGAAACACAACTTCAAACCTATTTTTAAAGATTTTTCTAGAGTATTTACGATCTCAATGAAAGGAAATACACCTAAATATGTACATGATAGGAGAATAGAATAGAATCGGGGGGGGGGGGGGAGGGGAGACGACGACAAAAAGAAACGAAAATGAAAACGCATCACTGCAAGAAAGAAAGAAGAATCCTCTCTATTTTTTATTTATAAAATATTACTGTACAACTCTATCTGACCAGAACACCAATTTCTTACTTTGGCTTGTACGACAGACTTACAGCTCGACAAGAACTTAATGCATTTACTTCCTCCTCTCTCTTTGGGCTAGTCAGTTTACGAGCTGTACAAGACAGCGGATCCATTAGATTTTATGGAAGCAGAATTATAGGTTTGTGTTCTTACCCAACATCAAATAACCATTAGTGGTCGCTGAAGGCGAATGTGATTTATCCTCCCAAAGCAGGTTTATATTTACCGAAGCCGCAAAATGCGACACAGAACACCGTACTGCGCGTCTACCAATCATCAAATCGGATGACAAATTCAGAGGTTCTTTTTCACAAATATGCTACATAAAGGTGGAATTTTCCGAGATAAAGGAAGTGAAGACTGAAACGAGAGCTTGATTCCAGTATTTTGCGTTCCTTTTTTATGAGAT
This sequence comes from Typopeltis vanoorti, assembly GCF_054136105.1. Classification (NCBI taxonomy): domain Eukaryota; kingdom Metazoa; phylum Arthropoda; class Arachnida; order Uropygi; family Thelyphonidae; genus Typopeltis; species Typopeltis vanoorti. The sequence goes on along the minus strand of NC_143555.1, from coordinate 140,699,885 downwards.
TTACTACGCGTTTTTGCTTCTAAAATTTCACAACACCATTTTCATTCCTTTAATGCTCTCTTCAATGTTAAGCCTTATCGCACAACGACCTCCATCTATCAGAAATCAGTTATGGTCTCGTTTCGAAATCCTATACGCCATTGCGATGGTTTAGGATATAGAAATAATATTACTGTATTTAATTTCTTCATATTTTTCTCATTCGCTGTATTTACCACTAGATGGCAGAGCCGTAATATAATGTTCACTTCTAAATAATATTACTTTATTTCTTCATATTTTTCTCATTCGCCGTATTTATATTTACCACTAGATGGCAGAGCAGTAGTGCAATGTACACTTGCAAATAACATTACTGTATTTAATTTTTTCCCCCCATATTCCTAGCATTCTCCGTATTTACCACTAGATGGCAGAGCAGTAGTACAATTTTCGCTTCAATTTATAGTCCTCTGTAATATTTCTTGATTGTTTCATTATTTCTAAGATTAGGAGGAATCCAGATACTTTTAACTCGAAATTATGGACATATTTTCAATTTCTGCAAGGGAACTGTTCAACTTGGATGCAAAATTAACAACAGTATAATTAATATTAACAACCAATATTAATTTTCTTCTTATATAAATAGATTTTCTTAATTATGAAAATTTTGTTGTGATTCAGCTGATTACGAAATATTTCCTTTCAAATTTAACTGAAAAATGTCATGCAGCTAGACCTTAATTACATTTTACAAATTAATAACAGAAGCGCAAAATTAAAACATCTCAAAAACTTAATTATTACTAGCTAATTTTATTTATTTATTTTTTTTTGTTACTTATGGGAATACTAGAACCTATTCAGCTCCTTGCTCAGCTTATGTAAAGGAACCAAATACACACTTCTCGATAATATTCTTGTATGTTGATTTCATTGTCATAGCAACTGAACCTTAGAATTGTTCTGACTGATATGCTGCAGGCATTTTCATTTGAAAGAAACAATTTTGTATTGTTTTGAATTAATCTGCATAATTTTGTCAATGAAATGATCCGATATAAACTAGTATTTAGATGAACCCAAATTTTAGGAGAACTCTCAATTAATATGAAATTTCATTAACATTTGCCTGTTCAGAGAGAAAGAGAGAAAGAAAGAATTGTAATACGCGTATGTACGTACAAACTGGCAGGTTTCAAATGAAACTCCTCTGTTCATATATGTCTAATATAAGAAATGTTCTTTAGATATTGCTTGCTCATCATCTCACTTAGGAATTCACATAGAAATTTTGAATGAATTAAATCATCTCGTAATCGGAAACTAAGCTTATAAGGCACTGTTTTCTAATATAAATTAAATATTCTCTCTTCACATTTCAAGCAGCATGAAATTTTCATAGTAAGTGCAACTTTTGTTTATTTACTATGGGAACAGAGTTCTCGGATTCAAATTTCATGAGCGCAGCAAAACAAATACAGTAAACCCTCGATTTAACGGACAAAATTCCGGTCCGTATGTCACATGTGAAAATTAACCCCCTGTTAATTTTAAAATGCTTTTAACCAAGATTTGCTTATAATTAAATTAACAGGTTATTTTTTGTTATTAATTTCCTGTTTTTTTTTTAACAAATTTTGGCGAATAGGCCATCATATGTTGGAAAAACACTATAGTAATTTAGCCGACATAAATGAGTCACCGCTCATAAAACATGTTCGGCGAATGATTAGGACGTGATCATTCGAACGCGACAAAAGAACCAATTGCACTATAATTGGTTCTTTTGCCGCTTGGCGTGGCTTTCTGCGGCAGTTTTATTACACACATTTTCGTAATTTTAGGGAGTTAATTATTAAAAAAACAGCAGAATTAAAAAAAAAACTTGATGGTTTTTTTCAAAGCAGGATTACCTAAACCAAGTGCCTCAACATCGAACATTAACTTATCTAAAAGTGTGAAAATGTAAAATAAAACAATTTTTTTGTTCTTACAGTGCTAATGTTGCACTATAATGTTACAGATATTTAAAAAAATTAGCCATTAACTAACACGTCTTAGCCCCTAGTAGGGACAGTTTTATTACACACATTTTCGTAATTTTAGGGAGTTAATTATGAAAAAAAAAACAGCAGAATTCAAAAGTTCGCCCCTATTAGTAGGTTAAATCGAAGGTTGACTGTGTACATATGTCAAATGTACAGATATTGTATTGCCATTGAAAAGAGAATTATAGTCCTTATAAGGATAAGGACTGGCTTAAAGTGGCGAAACAAGAATGCTTTTCATCTTCCCCGTTATATCTGTAGATGACAGTGTAGGGATAAGATGTTATTGAGCTATTAAAACTCTGATCATGGCAAGAGTGTAACAGCAATAGCCGAGCCTCAGTTAGAACTGTTGTTTAAGTAAAGGGTAAAATCTCAAAAAATCAAACGATCTCTAGGCCACTCATTCGTGGGCGAAAGACCGTCTAAATCTCCGCGTTGGTTCCACTCAGTGAAACTCGACCACCGAGCAGAACCGCTCATTCCGAAGAAAATAATTTACCGACAAGAGCCCCTCAGTGGGCCGTGCCGGAGAACACTTTTCCCGGATACTCAAATTTCTCCCTTAAGGAAAAAACCTTAAGAGAACGAACTCTCGAAACTCAACAGGGTAACAGCAACAGCCGAACCTCAGTTAGAACTTCATTGGCTACCGCATTGCCATCCATTCTCCGCCAAGAGTATTTTATCGAAAAGAGAATTCTTCACAAGAAAACATATTTATTTATAAGTGGTGAAAATAGCAATTATTAAAAAGAGAGAGCTGAAATTGCTATATTTGGAGAGATTTGATTAAAACTAATAAGGATATTATAAATGCATCTTTATTTCATAGCATAATTAATAAATTCTTAGAAAACTCCGAGATAGTACTAATAAAAGACGAATATACGCTCCCGGACAGATCTTATGTATTTTAAAGTATCAGCCAAGGCATCTCCGAATGCAGTATGTTGTATTCTCAGAAATGATATAAATAATTTTAAATCAGCGCTGTAACTATTAGTTACTTTGTGTGTCTACGATAATATTTCTTTTTCTTGACTTTTCAACGCTAAATTTAGTCTGAGATGGAATTTTTCCAGCGTTGTTTTTGTTTTTCATTTTTCTTTCATCCTCAAAAGCTAGATTAAAACGAACATGAAAAGGAATTTAGGAGTATGGATCCCACTGGTAAATAAGTCTGAAAACATGCGCTGAGATTGCGTTATATCGACAGTATATAACGCATTGTTACTATCCCCCCCCCCACCACCACCCAGTATTTACCAATACTGGGTGGTGGGGGGAATAGTAACGCGACCAACGATAACAGTCAAGTTAGAGTTGTATCAATGATAATTTCAATCTACATGAGGTATTTCACACTCTATTCTTCTATTACCGGTCACTGTAACTACAGATTTGTGGAAGGAAAAAGAGGAGTTCTTTATATTTCGAGATACGACATTATTATACTCGTGTTCCGCTTCTCGTCGTATTCTATGGCAAATTTGATATAGCATTGATCTATCTAAATTTCTATTAATCGTATTAAGGTCTGGACCTTTTGAAATGATCCCATTTTATACAGGCCTGATTGAACTGCCTTATAATAGAATCCAAGTCTTCCCGATTGCTTAATCAGGAAGCATAACATGATTATAGGAAGAATGGTAGCTTAATTCAAATTGTCACTGATGTATTCGTCTGGAAAAATTCGAAGATCGATAGCCGAAAGGTTCTCATTTGCTAGCAATTTGATCAATGATATTCTCAAGATCCTTAGATAAGATGGTCAAGTTTCTTATGTAGTATAATGATGACGTAGAATGAATGATGCCACCTGGTGGTTCATTGGTCCCAAGGGTTGAACGCTTTCACCTTATTTCATCTATGAATGTTCCAAGAGAAAATGGAGTTCTTTACTACTTTCGGAGATTTTTACCCAATTGGATAGTGGGCTGGAAACTGGTCTTCGAACCTCACTTAACTTTTGCCAATTATATCTAAAATAGAGCGAGAAATAATCGACTATCCACTCCGAGGCAATTACTGCACTTTGTGATATTAGATTCAAAGCAAACCCACTCAACCACACCCATCTGTTCGTGTGTGGATTTCATTTTTCTCCATCTTAATTCGTTTTTATAACCGAGTTACATGGGCGGTATAATCTATAGCCAATTCCATTAGTTCCGACGTCGTCCGCGGCAGTTACTACAGACGCGGCCTTGATTCGTTCGTAACAATACCACTTCTTGCTTCACCTTCGCCACTTACGGCACAGAGGATAGCGGTAATATACGTCATAATGTGTGAAAGTTCACAATACTCAGACCTTGTTAAAATCTAATGTAGATTTTTTTTTTCTCTCGTTCGCAGTAGCTCTAAATAAAAGCTGACAACATTTAAAAAGAAGGTCGAATGACATCATTTAGATAAAATACTTTAGTATTATCCTTAAGATAGCTCTCTATTCTCATAAGAAATTATTTATTTCAAAAGAATACTTTTGATGAAAATAAAAGATAATTCATACGACAATATACAGCGCCTCTAGCGGCAATATATAGCTTTTCATTAATTAAAAAAAGTCCACATTCAAAGCAGAATTGTTTGTTTATTTTTTTGGTTACGGTTAGCCACAGCTCCAAACAAAAGGTGTTAGTATTGGAGAACAGACAACCTGCAATTTTTTTTTTAAAGTTCGTAATGTTCATAATATCTTCCAAAAAAAAAAAAAAAAAAGATTTTTTTCAAAATATAACTCTTTAAAACAATAAGTATTATCACGCTACAGATGATAGCGCCTCTAGTGGCATCGCTTTTCATTAATTAAAAAAGTCTACACTCAAAGTTGACTTTTTTTATGTTATGGTTAGGCATATCTGCAAATAAAAACTGTTAGTATTTGAGAATAGACAAACTACATTTTTTTTAAGTTTTAGCAATGTTCATGATATCTTCCACAGAAAAAAAAACGATTTATTTCAAAATATAACTCTTAAAAATAATAAGCACTATCCTTCACGCTACAGATGATAGCGCCTCTAGTGGCAGTATATCGCGGCAAAATATATCTCTTTTCATTAATTAAAAAAAGTCCACATTCAAAGTAGAATATTTTTTGCTGTTGCGGTTAGCTCCAAATAAAAGCTGTTAGTATTGGAGAACAGACAAACTACATTTTTTTAAGTTTTAGTAATGTTCATGATATCGTCCACAAAAAAATAAAAACGATTTATTTCAAAAAATAGCTCATATATATATATATATATATATATATATCACGTTTCAAAATTACTTCTCAGATTTCAAGAAAAGTTAGTAATTGTCAATATATTTTAGTATTTTAAACAAGAGCATTTTAATCACATTTCCTTTTTGTTATGAAAATAATTGTACTTCCTTATTTCATTCTTCTTTTTTTTAAAAAAAAAATGCTTATCAGCCACAAGTGGAAAATTTTTAATGTCCTTCTTTTTCTAAAGAAATCCGACAGTTTTAGATCGATGCATAAGAGAAAATTGAAATTATAATTCTATTTTTCAGATCCTAGTCATGGCCTAAGAGGAATGGAAAAACAATTAGGCATGTGCGTGTGATTTGCTATTGTCAAGGCTTTTATTTGTTGAAAGGCATAATGACAAAAACTCTTAATGGATTTTACATTAAAAAAAAAAACAAAAAACAATTGTACTTATGAAAAGTAGGAGAGAGAAAGAGCATATTTGTCATTTTAAACATCCTATTTGATTTTGCTTAATGACAGAATGCTATTATTCTTCCCGTTTTTTTTTTTTTTTTTTTTTTTTTTAATGGCCAGGTTTTCTTTGTTGGCTAGTTCAGTGAGGAAAAAAAAATCAGAAAGTGACAGAGATCAACAAAGAACAGAAGATACAACGTAGACAGTGAGGGAGGATTTGTAAAATAGCTTTCTTTCCTTGGCCAGTACACTACACAGTCTTTCTTTCGTTCCTTTTTTTTTTTTTTTTTGTTCACAAAACTGTCAAGAAAATGTGTCAAAGTCTAGGCTGAAAATTATCTTTAAATTGCTTCACGCTGACCTATCAGCGGATAAACTCTTCATCACTCATTAATTATACAGTTCCATCCTATCCTACTTAGTTAATCAAAAATTAGATCCTTTAATCCTATCGTTTTCTAAGTGGAAAAATTTTAATCTCTAGTAACAAAACCTTCAACCGAAGATAAGATGTTTTTTGGAGTCATTAAAATAACAGATTTAACTTTCAAATTTTTAAATAAAATTGTACATAAAAAGTACTGATTCATTTTAAGAAATTTAAATTTTATAATTTAAAAAATAAAATAATACTATTTTGCTAAATACATCAGACACCTTTCTTTTAATTATATATTTTTCCATAAATATGCAAATTATAGTTGACTATCTGGGTTAATCGGCCATGAGATGCGGTGATTGATTCATTCAGTCCAATACTCGTGGAGGGTAATGGATGGCAATGCTTGTAGCCAATGAAGTTCTAACTGAGGCTCGGCTATTGCTGTTACCCTCCTGCCATGATCAGAGCTTTAATTTAATAGCTCAATAACACCTTATCCCTACACTGTCCTCTACAGATAACGGGGAACATGAAAAGCATTCTTTCTTCGCCCCTTTAAGCCAGTCCTTATAAGGATAATAAGGACTATCTGGGTTCGAAACGAATTAATTTTAGGTGTGAGAGAATCTTCACTACCTAAAGTCATTTTTAGGACTTAAAGGGTAACAGATGGCAATGCTGTAGCCAATGAAGTTTTAACTGAGGCTCGGCTATTGCCGTTACCCAGCTATGACTAGAGCTATTAGCTCAATAACACCCTATCCATACAGATTTTCTTCTTCATTCAGATGACGGAATAAAGAGTCAAGGACTCAGTCCATCGCCCAGTTTTTTTAAGAACTATCTGGGTTCGACCGTGAGATGCGGTGATTCATACCCTTGGAGGGTAATGAATGGCAATAGCCAATGAAACAAACCTGAGGATCGGCTATTGCTGTTACCCTCCTGCCATGATCAGAGTTTTGATAGCTCAATAACACCTTATCCCTACACTGTCCTCTACTACACTATATATCTATTGAATTAGAGTGATTGACCGTGCGATGCGGTGATTAATCTGGAATTAAGGCAAACCCTGGGAGGGTAATGGATGGCAATGCTGTACCAATGAAGTTTAACTGAGGTTCGGCTGTTGCTCTTACCCCCTGGGGCGCTGAGATTCGAGAGTTATGAGTACGCTCTCTTAAGGTTTTTGCCTTAAGGGAGCAATTTGAGTCTCCGGGGAAAATGTTCTCCGGCACGGCCCGCTGAGGGGCTTTGTCGGTGAATGATTTTCTTCGGAATTTGAGCGGTTCTGCTCGGTGGTGATATGTGGGTGGAAGGCCATCACTGAGTGGAGCCAACGCTGAGATGGACGGTCTTTCGCTCACGATTGAGTGGCCTAGGGATCGTCCGAATTTTTAGAGACGGCTTTACCTTAACATATGGTGATTAATACCCTTGAATGCTGTAGCCAATGAAGTTGTAACTGAGGCTCGGCTATTGCTGTTACCCTCTTGCCATGATCAGAGCTTTAACAGCTCAATAACACCTTATCCCTACACAGTCCTCTACAGATAACGGGGAAGATGAAAAGCATTCTTGTTTCGCCCCTTTAAGCCAATCCTTATAAGGACTATATCTATCATCGTTTTATTACAGCGAGTATTGTACGAACTCACTATTTTCAGCCATTTTTGGGGAGATAACTTTTACGACATATACGTTACTGGCATCCTCGCATGTATATGTATATATATTCTAAGGTACATAATGATCTTCACCTTCAATAATTAGACAAAAATGCAATGCATTGTGATTTTGTTTAGTTGCATTGCTTTTCAACTCTACTGTGGGAATAGTCGAATAAGGGCAAGGCAGGTTAGGCGTTAAAGAATATATTCTTAGCGTTTTGTTTTTGCCGACGACCAACTAGTGTTTAGGGTAAAAACCTGTACCTTAGTGATGAATTCAAATTTAGAATTGTATCATCACAAATCTGTGCTTCAGCAATTTTATACTTCTCGTCAATCGTAGATCTCTTCACTCAATAATAGAAGGACCTTGAACGCAGCATATTGACCTTATGCACTCATTCTTTTTCTCCAAATATATCTGGTGTAGGTGCGTTTTTTTTTTAAATCACCCTTTGTCATCAGATCGTAATGAAATATAAAGTAAGCACCAATTGATGAAATTTGTCATATGAATGACTTCAAAATCACAGACGTTTTTAACTGTTGTTTTTCTGATTCGGACAGTTACAGAACATTTAAAAATTTTCGAACTTAAAACCGTTTAGTAGATATATGTGAAATATTCTCCAATTTCGAACCAAATTTTTAGTATCGATTTTTATATCACAGTGTGAATTTATAAATTAAGTGTACATCCTGGCTAATACCGAATGTATTCGGTGTCGTTTCTATGTTCATGATTCCAAAAAGGGAAGTACCCGGATAAAAATCCGACTCTACATTCACATTCTGAGACAAACTACTAAATGCTGAAAGGGGGGGGGGGAAGCTAACAGCAAAAACATGAAAAATATCTCTCAATAGGTGAATTGTATAAAAGTATGTGGATGATTTATTTTTACAACTTGTGAAGGCGGGTTATTATCTCAAAGTAAAGAACAAAGTCCTTATTTTTGTTCGTAATCTATTCGCTACTAACTTTTGTTTTATTATACTCCCCTCCAGTATGGTTTGGTGTTCAAACAGATACTGAACCATTATTTATACAGTTTTATATCGATTACATTAATCGCGATGTCAAAACATAGAGATGTCTCAAATATTTCATTAATAGCTGATGAAAACTTTTGTCAATGAAGTCATTCACAATATAATTGATTTCCAAAAAGTCTGTACAAAATAAGTTTCGAAAAAACTCCCAGACAGAGATAAGCATATGAAAACCGTCTTTAGAACCGATATGTTGGGTTCTAAAGAAAGTATATGGTTCTAAAAACCCATATATACTTTCCGAACTAGTTCTTGAACCAGTGTTTTGGATCGAATTTCCCTTAAATAAATTCATTAAATACTAGCGAGCAAATGTAGCAACGACTTAAGCGAGTTTAAATATTACATTACACTGGAATGCTTTTGAAACCAAGTAGAATTCGGGGGCGTTTTATTTTCCCCTCCTATTGAGCCATTAATGTTGCTTGAATTAATCCACACAATACCCGTGTTGTACTTTGCTGCAATTTTTTTATTTCAAAAATAATGTAACTTATATTTTAATTATAAACTGGTCTTCAACATTTAAAAAATGAAATTCATCTAATGTGTTGCTTTTCAATTTTAATTTTTTTTAAACATGACAGCTTATGATGGAGTTGATTTCTCTCGATGAGTTTTTGGACTCCTTGAAGGTGCTACGTAATAAATAATAATAATAACATCATACGATTGAACGTTCCATTACCATCGTAATACAATTATTTTGTTTAGTTGCATTGCTTTTCAACTCTACTGTGGGAATAGTCGAATAAGGGCAAGGCAGGTTAGGCGTTAAAGAATATATTCTTAGCGTTTTGTTTTTGCCGACGACCAACTAGTGTTTAGGGTAAAAACCTGTACCTTAGTGATGAATTCAAATTTAGAATTGTATCATCACAAATCTGTGCTTCAGCAATTTTATACTTCTCGTCAATCGTAGATCTCTTCACTCAATAATAGAAGGACCTTGAACGCAGCATATTGACCTTATGCACTCATTCTTTTTCTCCAAATATATCTGGTGTAGGTGCGTTTTTTTTTTAAATCACCCTTTGTCATCAGATCGTAATGAAATATAAAGTAAGCACCAATTGATGAAATTTGTCATATGAATGACTTCAAAATCACAGACGTTTTTAACTGTTGTTTTTCTGATTCGGACAGTTACAGAACATTTAAAAATTTTCGAACTTAAAACCGTTTAGTAGATATATGTGAAATATTCTCCAATTTCGAACCAAATTTTTAGTATCGATTTTTATATCACAGTGTGAATTTATAAATTAAGTGTACATCCTGGCTAATACCGAATGTATTCGGTGTCGTTTCTATGTTCATGATTCCAAAAAGGGAAGTACCCGGATAAAAATCCGACTCTACATTCACATTCTGAGACAAACTACTAAATGCTGAAAGGGGGGGGGGAAGCTAACAGCAAAAACATGAAAAATATCTCTCAATAGGTGAATTGTATAAAAGTATGTGGATGATTTATTTTTACAACTTGTGAAGGCGGGTTATTATCTCAAAGTAAAGAACAAAGTCCTTATTTTTGTTCGTAATCTATTCGCTACTAACTTTTGTTTTATTATACTCCCCTCCAGTATGGTTTGGTGTTCAAACAGATACTGAACCATTATTTATACAGTTTTATATCGATTACATTAATCGCGATGTCAAAACATAGAGATGTCTCAAATATTTCATTAATAGCTGATGAAAACTTTTGTCAATGAAGTCATTCACAATATAATTGATTTCCAAAAAGTCTGTACAAAATAAGTTTCGAAAAAACTCCCAGACAGAGATAAGCATATGAAAACCGTCTTTAGAACCGATATGTTGGGTTCTAAAGAAAGTATATGGTTCTAAAAACCCATATATACTTTCCGAACTAGTTCTTGAACCAGTGTTTTGGATCGAATTTCCCTTAAATAAATTCATTAAATACTAGCGAGCAAATGTAGCAACGACTTAAGCGAGTTTAAATATTACATTACACTGGAATGCTTTTGAAACCAAGTAGAATTCGGGGGCGTTTTATTTTCCCCTCCTATTGAGCCATTAATGTTGCTTGAATTAATCCACACAATACCCGTGTTGTACTTTGCTGCAATTTGAAATAGAAAAAAAAAATTAATTTAGCATTTAGATGTTTAGCCTTCGTATTGTTTTCACTGAAGGTAACGTTAGTGAAGGAAAATTTCTTATAATAAACAACAGTAATTTATTATAATGGTGTTGGAATGGTGTTTTTCATAAAATCGAAAAATCTTCATCAAAGTTTTTATTTAATATTTCATATATTATAGATATTTTAAATAAAAATAAATTTTTAATAGTTTATTTTTTTTTAGCAAATTACGAACTAAAGATTGGTTGTTCCTCTCCACGACAGAATACTGTTCTGTCATGGCGTAGGAACAATGCATAGTAGTCCCAAATTGTTACAGAAACAGTAACATTTATCGACAAGCGGTCCTAAGGTCAGCTTTGTGTGTGTGTATATATATATATATATATATATATATACACACTGTCATAAAGCAGGATTTTGGATTGCAGAAATCTTTGCAACTTATGGCTTGGTATTCTGCCTGTAAACCAGGCAGAAAATCAATCCAAATCATTCCCTTGATGCAATGATTTGCAATCTGAAGTTCTTGTCAAATCCAGCTTATGCACACTGGCGACATTACTTCTCATCTTTGTACTAGTCTCACCACTAATTTATCGTCCGGAATGACAAATATGTCTCTTTGTTTACTAGAGCCACCTGGTGTAATATTCTGAAACTACAAAAAAATCAACATAATACAGTTATTTCTCTGAAATAGACATAGACGTGAGAGAAGCCATCACATCCATTATAGTGTCTCCACCTGCCTGAAAAATAAGAAAACACGATAATGATTGGCCTTTCATTCGTATATTTTGAAATGTTCATGATAATGCAAATAAATCAAATAAAAATGTTGGCAAGGATTTATCCATTTACTTTCGTTTTATTCTTAAACTTATTTTAAGAAATAATTTAAGAACAAAAATTACATAAAAATGAAAGAAAGGTAAAATAATCCTCAGACTAATTCAGTCGACTTTTGAAAAATGGCCATTCTGGTCAAGCTTTTTTACGAAATCTGAAACCTAAAAAAAAGGAATCGATCAAATTGTGTGGAACTTTAGAGTGTCCATTTTCAAATCGATTCCACCTGAATGTGATTTAGAGTGGCTTAGGAGTATTAAGAGTTCCATTATTTTCTTTCAAAAAGGACTCGGAATTTCCTGGATTTCGAATAAGTTTAAAAATAGTTCTTTCTAATATTTGATGCAACTGAAAGTAGGGATATGCTAATATCCCAAGTTTCTATTAAGAAATGGTTGGATTTTGATCACGTTTAAAATTTGAAAATTCACCAAGATTGAATCGATTTGAAAATGGACACCACAAGCGACTAACCAACATGTTCGACCCCTTTTTCTTTAAGAGTTTTGAATTTCACGTATACTTCCTCTAAAATCGAATAACTGGAAACTAAATTGCCACTGGAACTGGTTTATTTCTCCCATTTTATTGACATTATTTATATTCTTCGCCGGTTTTTTTTTAATCTCCCTAACTTACACGGGATTTATTATGAAGTAAATTTTAAAACAAATATCTTGATTAAGGGATGATTCACGCGTTTTCAGACTTCCTTCTAACAATACTGAAGTTATTATAAGACCCTTTCGATTAAAGTGGTTTGCGGTTGTTCGTAATTACGCACAAATCATCTAAGCGTCCAGTGTATTTGCTTGTGTTTTTGGCTGGTTAGCCTATTATGCTAGATGAAAAACCTCAGTTTCCGGAAGGGGAACCCTACCCTCCTTATGAGACCGGCTAACTCACCTTCAAATTAATAATTTTTCGCGTCCTAAACAGGATTCGAACCCATATTTTCTCGGAATCTCAGTCAGTTTCATATGAAAGTGACGAGATTTTATCTCCTAGAAACTGCGGGTTTTTCTCTCCCACGAAATAGACAAACTGAACAGAAGTGCACGCACGCACGCACACACACTTCCTATCCTATCCTTCTCATCCGTCCCTTAGAACGGGTTGAGTCCCTCTCCATGAGGGGTTACTGGCGAATTAATGCAGCCGGTTCGCCACTCCTCTGCTGCATCCCTTAAGGGCGATATTCATGACTGTAATCCGTGAGTGTTCAGGGGACCCGTTTGCCTGCTTGCGGATGAAAAACCCTCAAATAAACTTGGGGAAACTATGCTATTCACGTTCAAGACTGGCCAACTTGATTATTGCTAAAAAAGATCTTTAAGCTCCCCACGTCGTCGACGGGGATCGAACCTAGGACACTCCTTCCCCAGGTACTACGCTAACCGCGCGGACACACACACACACACACTTAACAGACTGTAATTTAAAACAGCAGCAACTTTTCATTTAGATATAATTAGGGTAACAAAGTGGGTCATTTGCCGTTTTATTTCATATTTCTACGTAATACTTTGCAAAGCGTCATTTGCAAGTTATGCCTTGCAATTTCTATTCCATAAAACCATAAAATAGCTATCTATCTTTTTCCCTTCCATCTGATTCAGACGGGTTGGGTCTCCTCCTCATGAGGAGTCACCGCGAAATAATGCAGCCCGGTATGCCACTCCTCTGTGCATCCCTATTGGAGGTATTCCTGACTGTAGTCCGTGTGTGTTCACGGGACCGGTTTGCCTGTTTGCGGGATGAAAATTCCCCAGCTAAACTTGGAGGGGGGGAACCCTACTGCTAGCGACCAAGACCGGTTAATTTGCCTATGACTGAGGAAGATCCTTGAGCTCCTCACGTCGTCGACGGGGTTCGAACCCAGGACACTCCTTCCCTAGGCATATTGTTGTGAAGCGCATAGCCACTAGGCTAACCGCGCGGACCATAAAATAGCAGTTTGTAAAAATTGCAAAAAAAAAAACAAAAAAAAAACGAGTTGCATGTTCTGATTTAAAACTAAAACAAAACAAAAACGCCCAGAAACCTTCAACGTACCAAATCGGTTTTCGGATAGAAATCTACGAGCAGAATTTCTGATTAGGATTGGGTTTTCCGATTTCAAAAGTGTAGTAAAGTCTGCTAATATATCACTAAACGCAAGTTATGTAATCAGTTAAAAATCTCTGACACTTTACAACCGAGATTCGATGACATCCTATTAAAAATAATTTGCTCACTTCAGAACCCAAGGCATCGGCAAACATTCTCAATGATGACGCAAAGTTGGTAGCCGACTGACCAAGGCAGATCATTTGCACGGTCTCATCATGACGCAGATAACACACGACAACCCACAGGATTCGAATCCTATCGTGGACATGGAGGTTTGGGGAATGTCTTTAGGTTGAAGATGAGTATTATCTTTCGGTGTGAGACCACATCATTGCTTACTGGAAGGATGATGCGGCTTGAAATATGTTCTGGTTTGGTTTCCTACAGAAGGGATTTCGGATTCTAATCCTTAGTTTGCTGCGGTACTAGCGTCGATGCAATAAAAGTATACAACGATTTTTAGGTAGGATCCATACAAAAGAAAAAAAAACCGCTTTCTATTAAGTCGTCACTTAAACTAGTTCGAGGGATTGCATGGAATAGAAAGTAAATGTGGTAAAAATATTCACTCAGAAACAATGATGATCATCTCTCATATATGAGAGATATATTCAAGCTCCTTTGGTACGTCATCCTGGCAATCTCTGGTGTTAAATTGGCCAGGAAAAATATATATAGTTAATTGACATAACACACTAGCCTAATAGCCTTATTCGCTTCATCTAATTCCAAACCAGTCAACACGAATACTTTTATAGTTCATTTCGGTATGACATTCATGTTTTTCGTAGGTTTTCCATGACTTCTCCCCCTAAACGTAATGCATTTTTTTGAAATAAAATATTATCAAATCGGAAATAGAATAAACTCACCATCACATTTTTTTTATCCGCATTCGAACCGAATAACTTTCTCGATATCCGTATAGAGTGTAAAGTTATTGTTTAAATTGTTTCTGCTACAGAAAAAAATGGAGTATGTATGAAAGAACTATTACTGCAGAGAAAATATTATAATAATCTTAAACATTCCTTTTCATAGACTTCTTCCATTTTAAACTATTTATTTAGTTATCTTACATGATCTTTTATTTGGTTAGGTTCTTTACAAATACCGCAGTGTACTTTTCTTCAGTTTTTAATCATATGATGGGTCGGTATGGTATCCAGAAAGCTAAATTCGTAAATTTTAATTTGAAATATTAAGCGATTTATTTCAAATAATAATGCATTTTTTGTATGACAAAATATGTTATAAACGTCCGAACAAGAAGAGAGACAGACATAGAAGATAATAAAACATTGTGATGGGCTAAGATTAGATCGCTGTGTTCTAATTTAACAGTCTGGTTATTTGAAAAATTCCTAAAATAAATTATTGCAAATTCTTTATACAAACAAATGGAATTAAATGTTAAATTGTTTGTCAACGACATACCAGATAATCATAATTCACGATGAGCAACAGCTCAAAAAGAGATAATCAAAAATTCGTTATTGAAGGACATTTGTGAACTGTATCGAATATATCTGCAGAGATTATTATTATTTATATTCTTCTTGTTCCTTTTTCTTCCCTCTTTAATATTCAGTTATCTAAATAAGTAGATGAATTGGAAATAGATGTAGCTTATACGAGAATATCATTAAGTAGGGCTTTCTTTTTCTATTTCTCTTAAAAGTCATAATGCAATAAAGAATGTGTGTGTGTGTGTGTGTTCAGTTTTCTTCCAACGATAACATTTTCATAAATTTCACCGATATTTCCGAATCGTCATTTGAAAATAAAAGAACCTCTTTCCATTTTGAATATCTCCTCGATGAAAAACTTCAAGTCAATTAAATGTCCTGTTGTAATGACTGCTTTGGCTCCGACTGTTAATATTCCTAAGCGTTATGATTCACACTTAATGATTTTCCTCGGAAAAAGGTCACACGCTCTCTAATAGAAGATTAAAAAAAAATCACATTTTGCAGTCCTTTACTTTTCCAATTCCTTAATTTGCATTTCGCATTTTGTCCTAATGATGCTCGCAGTTAATTTTAATTTTT
This sequence comes from Typopeltis vanoorti, assembly GCF_054136105.1. Taxonomy (NCBI): domain Eukaryota; kingdom Metazoa; phylum Arthropoda; class Arachnida; order Uropygi; family Thelyphonidae; genus Typopeltis; species Typopeltis vanoorti. The sequence continues at coordinate 140,683,925 of NC_143555.1, read as the reverse complement.
AAATAAATTACTGTAACGACTAAATGCTTCAAGAAGAGTGGAATTTTTAATTTTTATGCTAATCTCTGAAAAATTACGTTCTTGTAGCTGGCTTTATCGAAAAGCGTACCAAGTGACACAATTATAATTAAGGGGCTTGGCAAGTTTCTTTCAACAAAATCGAATTGGGTAAGAGCTTACTCCCCCCCTGTAAAGGTGTCTTCTCTGCACAACTCAGAAGCCATACAACTAAGAGTTCTTCTGGTGTCATAGGACACATATATTGCTTCTTTGTGCTTAATGGGATCAAAAATAAAGTTTGAATCATACTCTTATTCGTAAATATTCAGCAAACATTATTATTCGTACTGATTAAAAATAAAAAAAATATAAATTTAAATAAAACCATAAATATTTTAATAATTGAAAATAAAAAAACTTATAAAAATTCCACAAAAACGACTACTTCGACCTCTTACACCTGTTAAAATTAAGAATAAATACAATTGAAATAGAAAACAGAATATAAGAACATTATCATTCATTTTATTTTTTATTCATTAAGTACTTTGTATGCCACGGAAGTTAAATATGTCATCTAGCACACACGATTGCTGTATGCTGTATTTTGATGAATGATAGCATGGGAAAGACGTTGAAATGAATATTAATAAGTATGGATACTTTAGCTCTTGTCCTACATTTCCGATTGAGCTCCTACGGAGTGATTGACATCTGTATCTTCAGAATTAAGTTCCACTATTTCAGAGCACGTAAAATAGCAAGATGGATCACCGCGGTTTTTAGTACTTGCTACAAAAATATATTCCTTCTTGGGTACACACAAGCAAATAAGTTACATCTCTATGTCATCAACCATACATTTTTAATGACCTTTATTTTATTCTTTTTTTTAATAGAAAGATGAATGCAAATTCGAAACGTTGGATTTTACTGGGTGTACCTTTTTTGTTTTCCTTGAATGGCAAATGCTGCAATTCAAATGTACATCACATTCGCTTTTTTATGTATATTATCTTACAGCTGGAATATATTCGCTGTGTTTGCGTTTGGTGGGGATAAAAAAAACACGCAAATTTGATCAAGAAATAGTTTTTTTTTTTCAAAAACGCAAGCACATTCACAATCTGCATTAAGATATTGAAATCATGGGTATTCTCCAAAGACTCTGATAAAATTGGATAGAAGAGAACTCATTTGTTATTCTACTCATTTTTTTTTTTCAAGAAAACGTAAGGAGTAGTGTTCATCGAAGCTTCGGGGATAAAAGAAAAATAGAAAGATAGATGAAAATGTGCTGTTTAAAAATCAACTTAGATCTCCTTGATCACCAAGTTTGAAATCCAGTGAAATGTATTTATTCATCCCGAAGACTGCAGATGAATTGTGAAAATAAAAATTGTTATTTGAGCACTAGTATGAAAGAAAGAGAGTGAAAAAGAGAGACAGAGAGAGAGATAGGAATACGGTTAATTCACCTGTATGATAACCAACATTAAAATGCCTTCCAGATAATTGATAACTAAGACTTCTAAATGTTACTTTTTTTAATAAGTTCATTAAAAAAAAACAAGAAGTATTAAACATAAGAAATTTTGAGAGATCTAAATATTCTTTCTCTTTATCATAAAAACAACTCAAATATTAGGATACACACAAAAGCATATACACATATGATTACCTGGTGGTGTGGCTTTCTTAAGATGTCGCAGCAAATATCTTACTGCCACTGTCGCGTATGTTGACGAAAAATTTGTTTTCGAAACTATGCGATCGTAGAGAAATCAACGAGTTACGGTTGGTGGCAAGCGTCCTCAGCGGAGCCCCACGGTAACAGCTGGATACAGTCAGGTGTCCTCTCTCATCGTTAGCGGACTTCGGTAGCAAAAGAAGGGGGGTTGCGTCACTGAACTAACTTCGATCCGACGAACGCGGAGAAGCAGAATGGCCTGCGCTGGCGTCGACTAAAGAGTGAACAGTCGTCCCAGTGACTAGGTAGTATATGGAAACCCTTGGCCGGGATAGGTCCACTGTGCCAGGTAGAAAGGTGAGGGAGATAATCAAATAGTCGCTACAGACATATGTGCTGTTCCTCCCCTGTGCGTTTTTTTCTTTCCCCCCCTTGGGCGCCACGCTCTAGTAAACTATTGAGAGTTTCTGCTACATCCACTGCCGGTAATCTACATGGAACATAATGTACGACTTTTCATTGGCTACTCCCTACACCCTTTGGCCAGACGATGACGTCATTTTGGCGCGCTCTCGAAGTTCCGTTTGTTGCTTTCAAAGGAAACTGGAACACCTGGCGAGCTGGCGCAAAGCAGTCATAAGTTATGCACTAAATGCTTGAGCTGTTTCAATAGAATGGTTTTAATGTAAAGTAGTGGAGAAATTATTTTTTTTTTTAAAGAAAAATAGTTTAAAGTTTTCACGGCGTTCACTCACACGCACTCGCTAGAGGTGGAAACAGTTTTATAACGACTTGTCAGGTCGGCAACACACAAACCATGCATTTTTCATGTTTACAGGTTTCCCATTCCCTCGTATGTGTTTGTTTATGTTACAGTTAGGATAGAAACGCATTTTGAATATTACCCTTAACGTTTTCTCTTTTTTTAACTTCAAATCTTCTTTCAGAGCACGCAAGAATGCAGAGTAAAAAAAAATCAAATTTTATAAACAGTTTTTAACTTTTGCCAGCCTGATTTTATTTTCAATTATAATCATCAGTCTATAGAGGGAGCCACTAGACTGACTTATTGATAACTAACTCAAATGGGTTGTGACTGACGATCTATCGAACCGTATGTCAAATTTACTGGAGTACGGAATATAAACTTCAACAGAGGGTAGGTTAGAAGATGATAATGATTGATATCGTTCGTATTGTGTCGGAGAAAGTTGGCGAGGCAAACGGATGTTGTTACTCTTGGACATCGATTGATCAATTATGGCTTAAGTAGAACGACCTTTCCTTTGATAGGTTTCTTCGGTGTTATCTAAGGGTCAATTATCGTGCTTTGTGAAAGTGAAGAGGGTCACTACATAGATTGGGCCCCCGTGGTTAATGATTCATATGTCTTCACTTAACTTACAATAACTCTCCTTCTATTAATTAAACATTTAAGTTTATTTATTTTCTTTACTAAATCATTCACACAGCGAAAAAAAACGCTAAAATAATGTTTAGTGACTATTAAATATTTTAATATGATGTAGAATATTTAAAGGTGTGTAATATATTTTAAAATTTTCTTAATTATGTTTTAAAAATTTAAAACATTTTATAGCAAATATACGATGCTTATTATTACTAGAATAAATAAATATTATTTATTCTTAGGTATACTTAGGTCAACTGCGTGTAACATGCATAACGACAAAATTGATTATAGGTTAGAGGGAAAATTTTATCTCAGTGGCATAGTACAAGTGTGTAGACGGATTATTAAGCTGTTTCGTGCTTATTATTAATTAGAATAGAAGTTACAAAGGAAATTTTGACAAATTTGTACCCTTCATTTAAAACCAAACATGGAATGTCATTGAGATTTGATGGAAGAATAAAGATAAAGTAGTTCCTAGATATTTTACTAGAGAGCAGCATTGTGCCACAGCTCATTTGCGCATGCGTATTTCACTCAATAAAATTTACAGCTGATAACTATGTATATGAGAATCGAGTAAAAAAAAAAGGGCAAAATCTGTATTTATGAGTTCAGAAACAGAGAATGTAATTATTACACAGAGAATTTCGGAATTAAGTTAAACCTCGCAAGAAACACAACTACACATAGCAACTAAACAAATCAAATTAAACAGAAGCACAATCCTCAACAGTTTCATAGAAAAAATAGTTTAAGAGTAAAATACGCAAGTAGTAATTTTGAACTTTATTCAGTGTGACTGGTGGGAGCATCATACAAAAGAAGTTGTGTCCGATCAATGTTGTGGAAGTGCTAGTCATGATTTTTCACTTCGCATGGCTAGATTAATGATGACATGTATCACATGGTTTTAAAAGACGTTCGTATATCTTCAAGAAAGAAGCTATTACACAAATTAGAGTTGATATTATGCATGTACTGCCATCGTAGCAGTTATATAAATATTTTTATGAAAATTGGCGTACGCATACACACATGCATAGTGCACTATGTCAAATGATAGGCGTTGTAAAAGTTGTGAACGGATCAAGACAACAACATGAATATTAACATAATACAGCAATATATGCACTAGTATCAAGTAAGAATGGAAATAATTGGAGACAGTTATAGTTATACTTTATTATTACAAAATGTGTACGTCCTTATGTAAATATGTATGTCTTACATTCTTTTGACTGTAGTAGGACATATGTTACTTGCAGAGTGGGTAAAAGCATTGTTAATGCTACAGCCAAATGAGCAGTCTGTATTATCAAGTTAAAACAACAACAACAACAACAGAATCGTCTTAAATAGAATGTGGAACACTTTAATATCTCCTCATCAGTTAGACAATACAAAACAATGACAGAAAAGGTAGTACGGGGGGGGGGAGTAACACAAATAAAATTAGTGATTATATTGGATAATCATCACAATTCTGAGAACACGTTGCTTTGATTTTTTTTTATTAACCAAGATGTTTACGAACTATTATAAATCAGTGATATTATCTTTATACGGACAGTTTATTTGCAGAATAATGCTCTCTGTAAAGATTCCGTTAACTGTGGTATTAATCTCGGTCGTAACGATTCATTGGCAGACTTGTGGGGAGGTGCTTGCGTTCTACATTCTACAGCATATATTAAATTTGAATGAAATGCTTATGTGTAAATATAGTTATAACCAGGGAGGCTCGTCCATAGGCACTGTGGAACTGCAGCACCCCCCCATTTTTCTCGATATATAAATATATTTATTAATTTATTTATATTTGCTTGTAATATTTCGTTTTATCTTCAACAATCCTATACAATTCTCTTATTTTGTATAAAAAATAATAAAAATCCATCTTGTAGCAATTAGGAAGGTGAAGGACGCTAGCAGCACTGTGTTTAGTACAGTGCCATATTGCTACGCGCGCAAGCATATGCACGTCATAGTGAGATGCGAGCTATTAGCGTAATGCGACACTGCCCGTCGCGCAGTTCCACTGTTGTTTATGTGCAGTTTGCGCCAGTAGTAGAGTGTTCGTAGTGGTTATCGTGTTTACTCCGTCTCTTTAAATATTTGGATATTACAATTAAAGGATTTAATTGTAAAAGGATAAATCCATTCCTTTAATAACAATTAAACGAATGATTTTGTTTTTAAGTAATTTTGAATTATACTAAACTGTGTAATTTTATCGATAATAAACAATATTTTTTCATGTTTAATTTTTTTAAAATTTTGACCATAATTTTGATATTTTATCCAAACACGTATACACGCACTTACAGTGTGTATGTATATTTCGAAAGTTGCAGCACCCACACGATTTCCAGCCACGAGCCGCCACTGACAAAATCTCTATAAGGGAAGAGCTCAGATAAGGCGATTCTTTAAGTTCATGCTAAAATAACAAAGCTTAAAAAAGCAGAAATTAAATGAATAAAAATCAAGACCAACTTTAATTTGGTTGTATATGCAGATGATGAGGTAAATCAATCTTTTAAATGCCAACAGAGAATTCAAACTCCGTGATAATTGCAAAATAACCAATAAGATGCAAATTGGAACTAAATAGAAAAATGTTGAAAGAAATAACCAAATTTAAATACTTAGGAATAATTGTGAACAGTAAAATTATAACAGAGAATGAAGTAAAAGAACCATCATTGAAGTCTAATATAATATCGGGATGATTAAATTCAACTGTATAGAAAAATAAAGATGTAACAAAAGAAACAACATTAAGAATATATAAATCAGTAATGCGACCAATATTAACTTATGTTTGTGAAACAAGAATTGAAAGGTTAAACAAAAGCAACACATAAATATTACATGTCAAAGGAAAGCGTTTAAAATAATTAATGAAACAAAATAGAATAAAAATGAAAACATCATGAATAAGGTCAATTACAACACATCAACGAATGCATAATAAAGAGAAATTCAGAAGGAATAAATTGATAGAATGAACCTTCTTTTTAGGGTCTACTCAATAGTTAAATTAGCAAGAGATGGAAACGAAATAAACTAGTAGAAAAAACGGATGGAGCGCCTGCATTGAAGTATTGTACACGCAACGAACTTAAGCTTTAAGCAATAACAATAAGAAAAAGAAAGGGTGGACGTTATTATGTGTCCTCGAGATGTATACAAATAAAGTGCTCCCTAACCTGAACTTTTTGAGTCAAAAAAATATAGGAAAAAAAAATCCTTAGCTTGTCAAAGGTACAAATCTTCTACAGGTTTACAATATATTTTGCGGATGGAAATCACATAAAAATACCGAGGTATGAATCCCATTTAAGATGCGAAGAACGTTGATAAGCGCTTTTAAGGCAAAGATGAGTTACCTAAGCTGACATGACGGTGACGGGGGTTTTTCATCCGGAAAAATCGGATTTCTTATCCTGCAAAATAGACAGTGAATTACACACAATTAACAGACGAAGTACACATGCCTGATTGCGGTAGTTGTTTTGGCAGTAATTCCGGTAGAACCTGTTCTTTATGACGATATTTAGATTAAGAAGGGAACCAAAAACTTAAGTATCACTGTCAGGACCAGCTGAAGGTATTGGCCTAGGGAAAAAGTTATTACTGGGTTCCCAAAATATTTGCAAAAAAAGATTTTTTTTTATCGAAAAATCATAATTTTATTAAACATAATTTACAAATTATAATATAAAAATTATATTAAATACATATAGTTATATACTAAAATATTTACCATATCAATAAATATATATGAAATACATATGCTGTATTGTGTCGATTTCCACTTGTAAAGTTTAGTTAAAACATACTACTTAAGTTTATGGGATGGGAGATTGCAGATTCAATACATAAGTGAACATCACAGACAGAGAAAATGGAGAATTTTTAAATAACATTTATTATTAGAATTCCTCTGTTTTTTTTAAGTTGGATTAAATAACACGTTATTTAATCCAACCATTACTAATACCAGCGTATGATATAATCATGTTTTGAGGTAGTGTGCTATTTATTTCAAATGTTTAGGAAGTAAGATATAACATTTCAGGAATTAATCTAAAATTACTTTTAAACTAAAAATAAACATTTCGGTCGATTCGCCAACTAGAAATTTATTATTTGTGAATAACTTCAACATTTCCAAAACACATACATTGGAAACATTATTTCGATAATTAAAGCGATAGATCATTTCATTACTTAAAATTATTGAAATAATTTGATGGTGTCACTACACTAATTCTCCGAAAAACAAAATTAAGTTTACTAAATTATATTATTTATTAAAAATTTAATAGAATAAAATAAAATAATTATATTTGCTTAGTAATGTTAAGAAAAAACAATTTATAATTAAAATAATTACAATTTTCAACAGAAACTGAATTCTTCATTACTATAGCATTGATTAGTAAAATTGCTGTACAGCAGGTTAAGTTGCTATCCAGTACATTGTTTTCTATGGATAGAAATAAGCTTTCTGTGTAGTTTTAAGGAAGTAAGAGAAGGCATCCATCGTGACACACAATGAACTACCATAAAGGAAACTGAAATGGGTTCCTTGTTTCACTCAAATAGCCTGAGAGGTGCTAGAAAAAAAAAACATGCCACAGCAACATTGTTGTAACCAAGCATGATAGGTCCATCATGGTTTTTGGCGGTTTTATTGCTGCCTTACATTTATCCTTCTATCTGTATTTAACTATACGTTAGTGTTCAAAGCGCCGAAATTTTCCAACCCTCTTTTTATTGGACAAGAGTGATGCTTTCAATAGCAGCTTGGTGCAAAATACCATTCCAGACAGTGTATCTGATCCATTGTGCAGGTGCACATACATTTCCTTGTAATTTGTTTCCTGCTACATGGCCTTTGTTGTTATTTTTATTTATAGCACTATTCTGGGGATGCACAAAAGACAATTGAACACAACTGTCCTAGCAGAGCAGTACTTTTCCTTTATTTAAATCTTCCACCATAATATCTATAGTGTAGTCACGACCTTTACCCATTACCACACACACGTCAACGCATATACTGTGTATATGTGTTGACAAGCTTTAGTCCAGTAATACTGGTATTTACGGATGTGTATATGACAGCTGTTGTTTTATTTTTATCGTAATTTATACGAAAGTTTGTAAGCCTATAGCTCATACGTAATTTGATGAGCTAAGGGTTAAAAAATTCAGAAATCAGAACACTTGCTATACTTGCTATAGAGAACTACCAGTAGTGGCTCGTGGCTTGAAATCGTGGGGGTGCTGCAACTTTCAAAATATATATATATATACACACACACACACACACACACACACACACACACACACACACACACACACACACACACACACACACTATAAGGACACTGTATACGTGTTTGGATAAAATATCAAAATTATGGTAAAATTAAAAAAAAAAAATTAAACATGAAAAAATATTGTTCATTATCGATAAAATTATACAGTTTGGTATAATTCAAAATTACTTAAAAATAAAATATATTCTTCTTGTTTTGTTTCATGAAAAAATATTGTTTATTATCGATAAAATTATACAGTTTGGTATAATTCAAAACTACTTAAAAATAAAATACATTATCATAACCCCAATGATGTTCTAAAATAAAAACTATAACAAATGTTATGTCTTAAATTGTAATGTCCAAATATTTAAAGAAACGGAGTAAACACGATAAGCACTAAGAACACTCTACTACTGGCGCAAACTGCATATAAACAACAGTGGAACTGCACGATGGACAGTGCCACATTACGCTAATAGTTCGCATCTCACTATGACGTGCATATGCTCGCGCGAGTAGCAACATGACCCTGTGGTAAACACAGTGCTGCTAGCGTCCTTCACCCTCCTAAGTGCTACAAGAAGGATTTTTATTATTTTTTTATACAAAATAAGAGAATTGTATAGGATTGTTGATGATAAAATGAAATATTACAAGCAAATATAAATAAATTAATAAATATATTTATATATCGAGAAAAATGGGGGGTGCTGCAGTTCCGCAGTGTTTATGCACGAGTCGCCCCTGGAGGCTACAGATATTCTCTACAGCAAAGTAAAATCCACGTTGGGCCTCCAGCAAGCACAATGGTGATCTACCATCTGGGATGAACAACATCCACCATCTAAACTGCGAAATCCTTTGAGATAAAATAATCGCAGATGAAACCGACCCTTAATCTATAGTGTAGAATTGCCTGCAGTAATGGAGATAACGCATATCAAGCAGCTGTTGATTGTTTTACGAGTTCAGAGAAAATTTTTACCAAGTGGATAAGTGACTGAAAAGTCTTCCTCATTTAAGCTTACGCATTCACCAATACTGTAACGTACTGGTGTTCGAAACCAAATTCGACGGAACACGTTGGTTAAGCCTTATTTCCATAGTGTTAATATGTCTGTATATTGCGTGTGTTTTTCTGGAAGGGTTGCCTCTTTTTTTTGGGGGGGGGGGGAGGACGAAAAACCGGAATATCCGAAAGAAACCACACCTCTGTATCAGACTAGTTAACTCAGCATTTGATTGAGGAAGCTGATAGTGGGGATTTGAGTACGGTTCTTTACAACCCATCGGCTCGTCTAAAAACCAAGTGAGCTACAGAGGCTCGATTTAGGGAAAGATCTTAACTAAGGTTGTTCTGAATTATTTCGTCCTCCTTGAAGAAGTATGTGAGGGGGCAGGGTTGTCCCACAGTTTATGAGCATGAAGACTAATTCGTATTTGTGAAAGAAATTGTATAAGAATCTTTTGACATGCGTTTTTATCCAATTGGGATTTTTAAAACTCAATTGAGGTCAGACTTTGATTTCTTTCATGAGATTATGTATTTTCGAAACGAAATAAAATCTCTCTCTCTAGTTAACTAAACGTCAGATAGATAGATAGAAGAGGAAGATATCCTAAAATGGAATATGCTAAGAAAAGAAAGCTCAGCCAGTAATAACTCCTGTTTATCTTGAAAATATCAGGAATTAAAGAACTATTTCGCATACCATTACAGTCATATCAGATGCACCCACGCATATTGCAGTTATTGATGGCGTTATTTAAATTAGGCAACATCACAGAATGTACGTATGGGTTATGACTCCGTTGGTTCGCTTCAAGTCTTCTCTGAGGAAAAGTTTACGCAGTATTAAGCCTATTTTGAGTCGCTGTAGTCTAATAACTTCATTCCTCTCATGACTCCATGCAAAACCCTCGTTTACTTTAATTCGCATCAACTCGACTCTATTTTAAATGCAAAGGTTCCGATTTAATGTTATTGTGTATCCAGGATGTAAATTTAGGTTTGCAAAATAACATTAACAGAACAAGCGGGGGGGGGGGGAGCTTATAACAGTCTTAGACAGAAGATGAGATATTCCATGTGCTTACTTCCAGACAAGGGGATGCTCCTGTCTCATTTTCTTGATAACGAATGACTATGGCGAGTAATTTGGAAGAAGAGCCCCTGTTATCTAAAATAACAAACGTTTTAAATGTTCAACTGTAAGGGAGAGATAAGAACAATCTAATTACCTTCATCCTTCTTTGCCCAACAGGGAGAAAAAAAAATAAAATAAAAGCCGAACAACTTTAAAATGAAGGGAGAAAAAAAAAAAAAAAAGATATTTTCTGGGGAGAGTCAAGAAGACGGAGATAAAACACATTTGGCCACAAGATAACGCAAGGTAGAAAGTAAACACAGTTACTCAAGTGTGTGTGCACAAACTGCAAGGAATTCCAAAGCTGGTTTGTGGATAATGTATGGATGGAAAGGTTGTCGTCTAGGGGGAGATGGTGCTTAATAAAGATTTGTTTTTGGGTTTTCGGAAATGTTATTTGAGCAATTGAAGACCGGAAATGAAGTTCGCAGATTTTGTTCGCTTACAGCCGTCGTGTCATTAGTGGGGAGCGAAACGGCAACGCTCCTTGTTGGTACATTTGCGGAATGAGAGAGAGAGAGAGAGAGAGAGAGAGAGACAGACATGGCTCTGAAGGCTAAATACACACATATAAACGCACGCACACGGAACGTTGCACCTTCAATTAACCAGTGAAGGAACGTAGGATGAATGCACGGAATTAGTTGTTTTTTTTTTAGGTCAAGGAATGCTTACGATGATGAAGTTGCATTAAAGACATAAATTAAATCTTTATGTATAATATTTAAATTAAAAAAAATATTTAGAATTTAGAAATAATTATTATGTACATAGAAAGATATATTGGTTTTAAATTACATTAGTTATTTCATATGTAGTTACGATCCAGATAGGACAGTTAATTATAAAGGAAGATAGTCCATATTTTTATTAGATTATTTATTATTTACAACAGCAGTTAGGAGTATTTACTTCGATTAAATAGGACTCGCAAGTTATTCAGTATTTGGGGGTATTTAAATGCTTAGAAATGAATTCGTTTTAATTATTTCAGGATTCAGAAAATTTTCGTTATAACTTCAGTGATTTAGTTGCTTATATTCCAAACCTTAGTAATTTATAGAATTAATGATTATTTATTAAAAATATTGTCATTTATAAAGACATAGGTTTTAATCATTAATAAATATTTGAATTGATCAAGTATTTTATGATTCAGATTTTGTTTTAGTTACAACGACATTTATTTAGATGTTTGTGTTCCAAATGTTAGTTTATTATTATTATTATTAGACTCTCCGTAGCTCAGTCGGTATAGACGAAGCCTTTTGCTCGGAAAGATCTGGGTTGGATGAAGGTTTCCGGGAGGTTTCCCCCTCCCGGAAACTCGGGTTTTTCGTCCTCAAAAAAGGCGAACCGTCCCCGTGAATGCACGCTGCGATAGTCAAAAAATACCCCCCCCCCACAGTTGGAGGTATTTTTTGCTCAGAGGAAGAAGATTATTATTATTATTATTATATGAGAACCTTATAGGGTCCGTAGACTCATTGCGAGAAATCCACTAACATTAATACTAATCATCAATACCTTCATATTTTGCTTTGAACTCTTCATCGACAAAGCACGCACGAACACACACACACACACACACGCACGCACGCACGCACAAAATTCATTCCGCTCATTCACCACTCTCCAAGCAAGAAATCTAGTCCTCACGCCCTTGCGAAACTTAACTTTCCCGATCTTTCCACACATTGGTCATGTTCTGAAATATTTCCTGTATATTACACCTCTATTATATCCTTCCCTCCTCCTTATCCGCCGACCAACCAGCTTCCGTAACCCACAAATCTTCAATCTCTCCTTATAAGGAGCATCCCATAGATTTGGAATCATCTTGGACACTCGTCTCTGGATCCGTACCCTCTCTTCCGCATCTCCAAGAAATCCAGGCGACCAGATCTGTGCAAAGTAATTCAAATGAGGTCTTACAAAAAGGAATAATAACATTTTTATTTCTGGTAAATTGTATCAGGGTGTGCTCCTCAATAACCAGGTAATCCCATGAGCTGTTTTAGCCACTTTTGCAATATACCCTCTGAATTTCAACTCCTCCATTGACCAATATCTCCAAATTCCTGGCTTTATCAATTTCCTGGAGTACGGCTCCATCAATGTAGAACACAACTGGCAATCTTTGAACCCCAGAATGCATAATCTTACGCTTTGCCACATTCAACTGATATCTATTCTCCTTTGCCCATACTTCCAGTCTATTTAAATCATCCTGCAAAATATGTCAGAGGCCTTCTAGAGGCCTCTGCTTCTGAAGACACCACTGTCTGGATCTCTCCATTTAGTTATTGTTAGAAAAGATGTCATTTATTGAAAGTAATAATTTTAATAAATTATTAATTATTGTTATTTTAATCAATAAGTTAATAAATTATTGTTATTTTAATCAACAAGATAAACAACATATAATATACATCGAAATATATTTCATTATTCAGAATGGATTTATTAATGAGTTTGCTATTTATTATTCAGAAGAATAGTCTTCTGTTATTGTTATTTATTTATTTATTTTTTTGCATTATTTCCTTATCTTTATTATTAACATCTGCATTTGTAACTTCATCTGTCCAGTGTTTAAAATAGTAGCTTAAATCAAGTAAGCAGGTTTAATAATGATAAATTGACTAATAAGTTTATTAATGTAGTTACAGCTATAATAACTTTTATTATATAATTTATATCTATTATAATAATGTAAGTTAAATAAATGTCTTATTTTACTAATTAGTAAATAATATAATCGAAAAGAAAATATTTTATTATATCTCTTTTAATCCACCCTTTTATTTTTGTTTTCTTTTTATTATATTCATTGTGATTTTTTTTTCTTTGATGTTTATTTCATTTTAACTTGAATTTAGGCATCATTTTCTTTTCGTAGGTATACATTACTAAGAACATTGATTGCTATAAAATTATTTTAAATAGCTATGAAGTTTTTACTTCTCTATAATAAGTTTAGTTTAATCCTTTATCCAAGTGTGAGCAAACTTTGTTTGCGCCTGAAAGTATCTTCAGGACTGGGGTAAATTGGTACAACACCTTACCCCAGTCCTGAAGATACTTTTCAGGCACAAACTTTGTTTGCTCATACTTGGATAAAGGATTAAACTAAACTTATTACACTCTAACCAAGTGAAAAATAAACTTTTTACTTCTCGTAAATTTAAAATAATTTAAAGAATCACTCGGGAGGTCGAATTCGTAATTTTGCAGCATAGGACGAGGTATATCTGAGAGATACATTCATTACTAGTATGTACTAAAATGCAAAAAAAAAAAATAATAAAGAACAAACACTGCAAATATAATACTTGATGGGTACAAATTAAGAGAATATTGAATCCAACATTATTTCATAGCTGAATATAGAAACTACAAAAGTTTCGTGTCGAAAATATATATAGAAACTAGAAGTTTCGACGGAAACAAGCATAAGTAGTGCAACTTTGGGCACTCGTTGCAAAGGTGTAACAAGCTACAGATGTCTTTCCTTAGTATTTCCTATAAACGTAAAGCATATCTCCTAGAGGATATATATGATAAAAAAATAAGCCTTTGGCTCTCTATTTCAGTAATACATGATGGTTTATTCATTTTCAGTTACAATCTAGAAATTATTGAAACAAAGAAATATAAAGAATAAATATTTTTGTTACAAAATAAGCAAGTATCTGTCAGATCTGCCGCGACCTCCGCAGGTCAAATATCACAAATCTTTGCATAACATTGTTAAACCAAACTGACAGCAAGAAAATTGCGAAATAGCACTCATAATATACTCACGCGCAGCTACTCATGACCTTCAACCTATTCAATAGATAGGTTAAAGAATATTCATGTTAACAATTAGCATGTATCTGTCAGATCAGATTCGACCTCTCGACTGATAAATTTATAACATAACACACCATTTGTATTTATAACAAAATAAAATTCTTTGTTTTAGACAAAAGTGTTCGCACTTATTGTAGTATTAGTATGTTTATAGGATTCAATTCTGACACTATTTTTTTTATTTCAAAAATAATGTAACTTATATTTTAATTATAAACTGGTCTTCAACATTTAAAAAATGAAATTCATCTAATGTGTTGCTTTTCAATTTTAATTTTTTTTAAACATGACAGCTTATGATGGAGTTGATTTCTCTCGATGAGTTTTTGGACTCCTTGAAGGTGCTACGTAATAAATAATAATAATAACATCATACGATTGAACGTTCCATTACCATCGTAATACAATTATTTTATAAACAGTTCAAAGAAATGGATTCAACTGCTAAAACGCACTCAGTAATTTTATGATATTTCGAATATACTTTTATTACAGACAACCTGGGCAGTATATAACATAACATCGTGTTGAGTTTCGAAATTAATAATTGTATTAATTTTAATAGAATTATTATATTATAATAAATTATAATATAATATAATATATATAATATAATAACTTTTTTGGAAAACTTTCTATAAGCCTTAAAATTAAATATTTATGGTTTGTATACTATCTTGAAATATTAAAAGAAAATATAACAAGTAAATAGTTTTAACTTTTAAAAAATGTTAAATATTTTATATACGAAAATGTTATATTTAAAATTTTCTAAAATTTTTGAATAGTCCGAGTATATCAGCTATTGGTTCTATGGAGAGGGAAAAAAACATATCGGTTCCACTGGTTTAGATATCTCGAATTTAAAGAATTGGCCATACTGTTGACATTTAACAAAGAATTGCACTTTACACTTACGGCCCATTGCAGCTGGGATTTGCTGATGTGTGTGTGTGTGGAAAACATCTTACACTTGAACGATAAGCAGCCAAGTTATAGTGAAGGGGAAAAAATGTGTCACAGATGTCAGTATTGGTGTAAAAGAGAGCAATAAACCAGGTTTTTTTTTTACAGATCTCTCCGACCTGTCACTATGTCTCTTGTTTTTAAATCTCGACTAAGAAGAAAATCGGGTTTGCTATTCAAGAAGTGTGACATTATTTTTGTACAGTCAACAGAAATTTTGAAAACGAAAACTGACTGTTGACAGCAACACCAAAACTTTTGGGATAAACAACAAACCAGAGTGATAAGTGTTATCCAAAGGTTTGTCTTTGTCATCATGAGTATCATATTTTAATGTCAAAATAAGTGGAGCATGGATACAGCTCAGATTTTATTATTATTATTATTATTTGACACCTCCAGGGAGTCCAAAGACTCATCGAGGGAGAGTGTGCCAACAGCAATGAACGATTGGTCCCCTTCCAACTACTGACCTTGTCGATAAGAATCTAAAAGAAACAAGAAAAAAAAATACATATAAAAATCCACGCACATTTTTCGTGTGGCGCCATCTATCATCTTTATATCAACCAATGATCGTAAATTATATTCAAATACCATCATTGCGGTTGTACAATAATATTCTTAGTGCATAAAGTAATCATATTGTTTACATTAGACTGCCATTTATTTGAAGCATAATTTGTTTCAAATGTTGCAATTTGGATGCTAAATTAGGTTACTAGTTCTGTTGAAACTAATATTTCAGTATCCGACAATCGCAAATATATTTAGGCTAAATTGAACGAAAATAGATCAGCTCTGTGCGTGACAAAAACGTACACAGACTATTCAACAGGATCACACAACACCTGTGCAGTGACGAGATCAAGCAATGTCACATATGAGTTGGCAGTATCGATTTTACAACTGAGAACTGCTTAGTTGTCTGCGGGCAACAAGTAATAAAGTTATCTTCCTATCATTTACTCGAGCGCCACCTAACTTTATGAAATATGTTGGCCAACT